>NC_092053.1:81901670-81990830 GCF_003086295.3 Arachis hypogaea
ATCGAATTAAACCGTAACAGCAAAAAACTTCATAGAAAAAACAAAAAGTGCCAGAAATGTGATTTTATATTTAATGCAATGCAATTGAGGTATTATATTTATGATTTTCATTTAGCTTTTACATTCTACTTGAATTGATAATTGGAGACTCTGAGTTATCAAACTCCTTGTTGATTGATATTGAGAGTTGCTAATTGACTTGAATTCCACTAACTCTAGTCTTTCTGGAGTTGACTAGGACTGAGGATTCATATTGATTTATCCACTTGACCTTCCTTCATAGTTAGAGGATAACTAAGTGGGAGTAACGGACAATTTCATCAAAATTGATAAGGATAACTAGGATAGGACTTCTAATTTTCATATCTTGCCAAGAGTTTTCTTAATTATTATTTTATTTTCTTATCATTTAATTTTCTTGTTCAATATTCAAAAACCTAAAAGATACTTTTCTCATAACCAATAATAACTACACCTCCCTGCAATTCCTTGAAAGACGACCCGAGGTTTAAATACTTCGGTTATTATTTTTATTGGGTTTGCTTTAGTGACAACCAAATTTTTATATGAAAGGATTCTTTTTTGGTTTAGAAACTATACTTGCAATGTGATTACTTTTGTGAAATTCTTTACTAGCAAAAATCTGTTCGTCAAAATGGCGCCGTTGCCGGGGATTCCTTACCAAGATAATGGTTATGGTGGACCTCTTTGTGACAATCAACACCCACCACAATATACCTATGAACCCCCTCCTCAACATAATTTTGAACCACCATACTCACAAGCCCCTTACCACCAAACACCCCCATATGACCCTAATCCTTATCCACCATACCAACCACCATATGAACCACACCCAGAACCACCACTTCAATATTCACCATCTCTATATCCTTACCAAGAAGAACCACCTTCCCATTATGAGCCATTTCTCCCAACAAATGAACCCTCCTATAGTGTTATTCATCAAGGGCAAACAGGAGGTTAAATCCACACTCATCTCTAGGTTCATTGGTCTCACCTCTAAACTCCAAAATCTTATATCCTGCATGGACCAACCCTCTACCTCCACTATTCAACCCTCAAGCTTTAGTGCACCACCACCCTTCGTGCAAGAATACCACATCCATCAATCAAAGAGCAGCACGATCCCAATTATGCTAGTGATACAGAGCAAAGAGAAGGGATCGTCTTAGGGACGAAATGGATCTCATACTTCACAAGAGCTAGAGGAGGCCTAAAGGTGAAGGTAGTGAGACCTTGAGGAAAGTTGTCATGAAGGGAAGACGTCAAGGAGGGTCTATTTTGTACTATAGCAGTGGAAAAGCCGAAACTATCAAAGAAAGCAGAACCTCCATGAAAAATAAAGTCATAGCGCCTTCAAGACGTTTGAATTTGATGTTGAAGAGGTGTACAACATCTAGGGCATATCATGGTTGAAGACTTGGAAGCTGTTGATCATGAGATGAGTTCAATAGTAAATGGGTTTCTACCTATAATTGAACTCTCTCCCATTGAACTAGAGGAAGAGGTTACTGTTGCAGAAGCTTGTCAAGAGGTGAAAGTTGTCAAAGAAGAGCTCAAGGGATTGGAGCTGGAAATCACCTTGCCAAAGTTGTTGGAGACCTCTTCCCCAAAGCCATCACCATCCATTCTTTCATTCAAGTGGGTAAATCTTTCATCTCTAAGCTTAATTAGCCCACTTGAATATGGTTTGCTTGAGACGGATGGGCAACTTAGAGCTCTTTGTGGCTATAAGAGTAAGAGGGAGATGGTTAGTGGTAAGAGCTGTCATGCAAGGTTCAATATGGTTGTATGCTCCAAATTGAAGTACGAGGATTGGTGTAGAGCTCGATTGAATGGGTCTAGGAAGTTGTTTGGACATCTCAATGAGAATCCTGCTTGCTTACCACCCAAGTGGAAAAATGATGATCAACAAGAAGACGGGTGCAAAAGCAAGGTTTGGGACCCCGAAATTTATTCTAGCAATTAACACTCTTGGGGCCTTGTCACTTGCTTTAACTTGCTTGAAGGCTTTATGCAACTGGTGTGGGATCCCAGAGTTTATTGGAATTACAAACACTGGTGGGGATTCCTGGATGAGTTCAAGTACAAGCCTCTATGACAAAGAGCTTGCCAAATATCCAACTTAAGGACTCTAACTAAAAGTGCTAGGTGGAGACAACCCACCATGGTATGATCGTTCATTTTTAATCTTAGTTTTATTTTATTTTGTTTATTGCTTAGTTTTATTTTATTTTATTTTTATTAGTATTCATTCATAATTTCTGCATATTCATCTACATTTTGCATTTTGCATTCTGTGTTAAAAAAAGAGGGCAACCAACGCGTGCGCGTAGGCCACGCGTGGGCGTCGATTCCCAATTTTGCTATCCCATCCAACGAACAGAAAGTTGTGATGGAATCGTGCGGCTAGTGTGCTCTGCACACACTTTGACCCACGCGTACGCGTCTAGGACGTGTGCGCGTCACTTGTAACTTGGGAAATCCATGCGTACGGGTCAAGCATGCGCACGCGTGGACATGGCAATCGGTGTAAATGGATGTCTGACTCGAGAGTTGTGCTGCCCTTGCGATGGAACTGTGCTGGAGCACAAAATCATTCCACGCGTACGCATCCCTGACGCACGCACGTCATTTCGCTTCTAGACCACCCACACGTACGCGTGGGCGACGCTTACGCGTCGAATGGCCAACTCTGTTTCACGCGCACGCGTGATAAGCACGCGCGCATCTCACCCTGTTTTTAAATTCTTACTTCATACTTCCCTCTTTTCATCTTCCTCAACAGGTTTCTTTTTTTTCTTCTCTCCTTTACTCTCTCATCCTTCATTTAATTATTTTTCTTTCTTCTCAATTTTATCTTAGCTTAATTCCTTTTGGTTTCTTTTTCATTCCTTTTTTATGCATTTTTATGTTGGTGTTGGAGCTTTATTTGGGTCTTATATTATTATACTCGAGCTTGTGGATATATTAGGGAGTGGTTTGAAAATTAATATTAATTTTTGGGTTGCATGCATATTTGGAGTTCTTACTTTCCCTAACTTATTTTACATGCATACCAAGTGTTTGTGAAAAGTCCGTATGGCATTGTGAATTCTTAATTATTCTATTCCTCTATACTACTGCCTGTTTTTCACAAAACCCTTGCAATCTTTTATTGATTAAATATAATTGTCAACACAAACGTGGTTGTTAGTTTGTTACATTTGATAATTAAATTGAGCTATTAATGCTTGATCTATGCTACTCATGCCCTTGTCGGCATGCTGATAAACATCTTGCATCTAATTGCCTTAATATATCATGCTATATTTCCATTGATGTCCTAATTACATGGAGTCACGACCATGTGTCTACGATATTCTTCTTTACCTTGGCATTGTTTATCACTTGTATTTTCCTCCTCCCGGTTCTAGCTATTTGATTTCATGCCCCATTCTTTTCTCCCTTTTCAGGATGGCCACCAGGAAGGGTACAGAGAAAGCCTCTAATAAGCCACCGGCGAGGAAAGGAAGGAACAGACGCTGATTTACATACCTCAAGGAGCTGATTGTTGGCAACCACCCACTTGAGGAAGAACCAGACACTCCGGACTCCACCTCACCTACCAGCACCGGGAGCCATGACGACCCCGACGGTGGAGATGCTGTTACCAGCCCTCCTTTGTTCCTGACTGATGGCACCAAAGACGGTGTCAAGCTTTAAGTGTGGGGAGGTCAGTCAGTACTTGACTCCTGGAGGTAATTGCTTTTTCTTAACACCAATAGGTTATTTTTTAGATATGATAGATTGCATAATAATAAGTGTTTGCATATATGTTCTACTCGGTTGAAAAATAATAAGTTTCTTTTCAAGACTCTATTTTTGAAAATTTCACTAATTTAAATTGAAAATTTGTGTTCAACTTGTTTGAAGACTGTAATCAAGGGACAAAATTATCCCAATGCTAAGTTTAATAAAAGATCAATGCATATGTGATGAAATTGAAGAAAAATTTGGTACATGAGTATGTGATGTTAAAGGGAAATTTTGGGTAGCTAGGCATGATTTTAGAATTAGATAGAGTGTGTGTGTGTTTAGGTGAGAACTTAGGTTAATCAAGGATTCATATTATAGCTCACTTGGCCATACATATATCCTCACCCTTACCTTAGCCCCATTACAACCTTGAAAAGACCTCATGATGTTTGCATTGGTATACTAAATTTTTGTTGATTGGTTAGATGAAGAACAAAGTCTAGAAAGCATGACTAGAGAACAGTAGAGTGATTAACCCTAGACACTTGAGAGATTAGAGTGCATATACACTACCAGTGAGGGTTCAATACTTGATTTTATGTTCCCTGCTTTCATGAGCTATCTTCTTACAAGTTTACTTGTCCTTTATTGTATGATTTAAATTAGTGGAATCTGATCTATTTTTGTCTTAAAGAACGTGTTTTCTTTTAACCATGTAGACAGAATCATCTTAGCATATAGTTGTATTCATATAGGTTGCATCTCATGAGTTTTACTTTCCTCCATTCATTCTGTATATCTTCTGGAGCTTAGCATGAGGACATGCTAATGTTTAAGTGTGGAGAGATTTGATGCACCACTATTTTGTGGTACATTTGTACTTAATTGAGTGGATTTTATCCACTAAACTCACACTTATTCATATAATTCGCATGTTTTGCATTTTCCTTCTAATTTTGTGCTATGATTGAAAACATGCTTCTTTGGCCTTAAATTTGCTAATTTAATCCTCTCTTATTACCATTCGATGCTTGATATGTGTGTTAAGTGATTTCAGGTTTATAGGCAGGAATGACTTAGAGGATGGAAAGGAAGCATGCAAAAGTGGAAGGAATACAAGAAGTTGAAGGAATTGCTAAGCTGCCCAGCCTGACCTCTTCGTACTTAACTGACCCTAACTTGAGCTACAGAGGTCCAAATGAGGCAGTTTTAGTTGCGTTCGAAAGCTAACATCCGGGGAAATGATATATAATTTGTCATAGTTTTCTGATAAACCCCCTTTGTAGGGTTTATCTTGTGTTGAATTTAGAGCATTTTGATAACCTTTCCTCACATTTATTCAATGAAATAGCATGATTTTGTGATTGTCTTCGTATTTGTGCTTAGATGTGAAAATATGCTTTTTGGACCTTTAATTTGATAGTTTTAATCTTTTTTTGATTCCACTAGATGTCTTGATGTGTTTATTAGTGATTTCAGATTGAAAGGGGCTAGGAAAGGATCAAAGGAGTAAAAGAAAAGCATACAAAGTAGAGAAATCATGAAAAGCCAAAGATTTGGAAAAATCCCATGGGCGCGCGTGATGAGCAGATAATTTATACGCTTTTTGGCATTATTTTTAGGTAGTTTTTAGTATATTTTATTCACTTTTTATTATATTTTTATTAGTTTTTATTCAAAATTCACATTTCTGGACTTTGCTATGAGTTTGTGTGTTTTTTTTTGTGATTTCAGGTATTTTCAGGCTGAAATTGAGGGACCTGAGCAAAAATCTGATTCAGAGGCTAAAAAAGGACTGCATATGCTGTTGGATTCTGACCTCCCTGCACTCAAAATGGATTTTCTAGAGCTATAGAAGCCCTATTAGCGTGCTCTCAATTGCGTTAGAAATTAGACATCCTGAGCTTTCCAGCAATATATAATAGTCCATACTTTTCCCGAGTTGAGATCATGAAAACTGGCGTTTAACGCCAACTTTCTACCCTATTCTGGCGTTAAACGCCAGAACTGGCATAAAAACTGGAGTTAAACGCCAGAAACAGGCAACAACCTGGCGTTTAACTCCAAGAAAAGTCTCTACACATGAAAGCTTCAATGCTCAGCCTAAGCACACACCATGTGGGCCTCGGAAGTGGATTTCTGCACTATCTATCTTAGTTTACCCATTTTCTGTAAACCTAGGTTATTAGTTTAGTATAAAAACTACTTTTAGAGATTTATTTTAAAAACCTCATGACATTTTACACGTTTCATATTGTATTTTTGATGGCATGAGTCTCTAAACCCCATGGTTGGGGGTGAGGAGCTCTGCTGTGTCTCGATGGATTAATGCAATTACTATTGTTTTCCATTCAATCATGTTTGTTTCTATTCTAAGATATCCACTCGCACTTCAACATGATGAATGTGATGATCCATGACACTCATTACTATTCTCAACCTATGAACGCGTGCCTGACAACCACTTCCGTTCTACCTTAGATTGAGTGTGTATCTCTTTGGTTCCTGATTCACGAGTTTGATTGCCTCTCTTGACAACAGAGCATTTGAATCTGTGAGATCGGAGTCTTCGTGGTATAAGCTAGAATCAATTGGCAGCATCCTTGAGATCCGGAAAGTCTAAACCTTGTCTGTGATATTTTGAGTAGGATCTGGGAAGGGATTACTGTGACGAGCTTCAAACTTGCGAGTGTTGGGCATAGTGACAGACGCAAAAAGGATCAATGGATCCTATTCCAACATTAGTGATAACCGACAGATGATTAGCCATGCGGTGATAGCTCATTTGGACCATTTTCACTGAAAGGATGGACGGTAGCCATTGACAACGGTGATCCCCCAACATACAGCTTGCCATGGAAGGAGCCTTGTGTGCGTGAAGAAGAAGACAGTAGGAAAGCAGAGATTCAGAAGACAGAGCATCTCCAAAATCTCAACCTGTTCTACATTACTGCATAACAAGTATTATTTAATCCATGTTCTTTTACTCATTCCAATTAAAACTGAAAATTATTATTGATATCCTGACTAAGAGTTACAAGATAACCATAGCTTGCTTCAAGCCGACAATCTCCGTGGGATCGACCCTTACTCACGTAAGGTGTTACTTGGACGACCCAGTGCACTTGCTGGTTAGTTGTGCGGAATTACAAAAGTGTGATTGTGATTTCGTGCACCAAGTTTTTGGCGCCGTTGCTGGGGACTGTTCGAGTTTGGACAACTGACGGTTTATTTTGTTGCATAGATTTGGAAAAATTTTTCTTTTTAGTTTAGAGTCTTCTATTATTGTTTTTGGTTAAAATTTTTAAAACCCTTATTTTATTTTTCTTAATTATTTTCAAAAATTTTCAAAACAAATAACTTCATAATTTAGTCTTCTGTTTGAGTCTAGTTTCATATTTTAAGTTTGGTGTCGTTTGCATAATTTTATTTTTCTTTCTTTTTTTTCGAATTATTAGTGCTCAGAATATAAAAATTTTTAAGTTTGGTGTCCTTTCTGTTTTTGTTTTCTTAAAAATTTTTCAAAAGTTATTCTTGGTGTTCATCTTGATCTTCAAAGTGTTCTTGGTGTTCATCTTGACATTCAAAGTTTTCCTATTTGCTTTCTTAGTTTTGATCTAAAAATTCTAAGTTTGGTGTCATTTTATTATTTTTCTGTTTCCTCATTAAATTCAAAAATATCTTTTCTATTTATTTAATTGAATTTTCAAAAATTTCATTTAAAAATTCAGATTTCTATTTTAAAATTTTTTTATTTTATCTTATCTTAGTTTTAAAATTTCAAAATTTAAAATCTTTTTTAAAAATCATATCTTTTTTTCAAAATCTTATCTAATTTTATTTCAATCTTCAAAATTTGCAAGTCCTTTATAATTTTTTTTTAAAAATATTTTTCCTTCTAGACATAATTTTCGAATTACTTGTCCTACTTTATTATTTTGATTGAAAAATTTTAAGTTTGGTGTTTCCTTGCTGAGAAAGTTTCAATCTTCAAATTTTAAACTCATATCCAAAAGTTTTCAAATCTTTTTAATTCATCAGCCATTTTAGCATTCAAATTTTTTTATTTATTTTAATCTACTTTATTTTATTTTTTATTTTCGAAGCTTATTTTTCTAGTTCCCAATTATTTTATTTTCTTCTCTTTTGAATTCGATTAGCATTAAATAAATAAAATAAAAACAAAAATATTTTGATTTTTCTTTTACTTTATTTCTATTTTACAATCTACAACATCTCCCTTTCTCCATCATAGATCTAAGTGGAAATAAACAGTCCAGAAGGACTCTGGGGTCATATGCTAACCCCATTACTGTTGCATACAGGAGTATTATCTGTATACCCCCATCAGAGCAAGCAGTTTTGAGCTAAATCCTCAGCTCATTATCATGGTGCAGCAAAATTGCCAGTATTCCGGTCTTCCACAGGAAGAACCTACTGAGTTTCTGGCACAGTTTTTACAAATTACTGACACAGTACGTGATAAAGAAGTGAATCAGGATGTATACAGACTATTATTGTTTCCATTTGCTGTAAAAGATCAAGCTAAGAGGTGGTTAAATAACCAACCCACAGCAAACATAAGAACATGGAAACATTTATCAGACAAGTTCCTAAATCAATATTACCCTCCAAAAAGGATGACACAGTTAAGGATGGACATCCAAGACTTCAAACAAGAGGATAATGAATCCCTTTATAATGTCTGGGAGAGGTACAGAGGGATTCTAAGGAAATGTCCCTCTGAAATGTTTTCAGAGTGGGTACAGTTAGACATCTTCTACTATGGGCTTACAGAAAAGGCTCAAATATCTCTAGATTACTCAGCTGGTAGATCTATACATATGAGAAAGACAATTAAATAGGCTCAAGAGCTCATTGATACAGTTGCTAGAAATCAGCATCTGTACTTAAGCAGTGAGTCCTCCCTGAAAGAAGAGGCTAAAGCAGTATCCACTGAACTTAGTCCTCAAGAACAAGTTGCTGAACTCAATCAGCAATTACTTTTTATAACAAAACAGTTAGCAGAACTTAAAGAGATGCTACAAGACACTGAAAAGGCTAACAAGAATATGGAAGCACAATTGAATCAGACAAAACAGCAGTTATCTAAACAGATAACAGAAGAGTGCCAAGCTGTTTATTTAAGGAGTGGGAAGACATTGAATGTTTCAACTCAAGGTAGCAGAAAGCCAAGAAAGGAACAACTGACAGAGGATGACCAAACCACTGGCCAAAATCCCTCTGAGGATAGTAAGAGCCCAGAGAGGAAGGATTCTGGCGTTCAAACGCCAGAAAAGGGTAAGAAATTGGCGTTGAACGCCCAGTGGATAGCCAAGTCTGGCATCCAAACGCCAGAAAAGGGTGACAATCTGGCGTTAAACGCCCACACATCACCCAATTCTGGCGTTCAAACGCCAATGGGGGATCAGACACCTGCAAGTGCTGATAACAACCCCCTTAGGTAGGCCTCTCCAACCACTTCTGTAGGAAGTAAACCTGCAGCAATTAAGCTTGAAGAATATAAAGCCAAGATGCCTTATCCTTAGAAACTCCACCAAGCGGAACAGGATAAACAATTTTCCTGCTTTGCAGACTATCTCAGGACTCTTGAAATAAAGATTTCGTTTGCAGAGGCACTTGA
Organism: Arachis hypogaea; assembly: GCF_003086295.3. NCBI lineage: Eukaryota > Viridiplantae > Streptophyta > Magnoliopsida > Fabales > Fabaceae > Arachis > Arachis hypogaea. The sequence goes on from NC_092053.1 coordinate 81,911,077, forward strand.
GCAAATATCCTCTTATGCTAAGTTCATGAAAGATATCTTAAGTCATAAGAAGGATTAGAGAGAAACTGAAAAAGTTTTTCTCACTGAAGAATGCAGTGCAGTCATTCTGAAAAGCTTACCAGAGAAGCCTAAAGATCCTGGAAGCTTTATGATACCATGCACATTAGAGGATGATTGTACCAAGACAGCTCTATGTGATCTTGGGGCAAGTATCAACCTAATACCTGCATCCACTATCAAAAAGCTTGGTTTGACTGATGAAGTTAAACCAACCCGGATATGCCTCCAACTTGCTGATGGCTCCATTAAAATCCCATCAGGCGTAATTGAGGACATGATTGTCAAGGTTGGGCCATTTGCCTTCCCTACTGACTTTGTAGTGCTGGAAATGGAGGAGCACAAGAGTGCAACTCTCATTCTAGGAAGACCTTTCCTAGCAACTGGACGAACCCTCATTGACGTCAAAAAAGGGGAGATAACCCTGAGAGTCAGTGAGGATGAGTTTAAGTTGAATGTTGTCAAAGCTATGCAGCATCCAGACACACCAAAAGACTACTTGAGCATTGATATTATTGACTCCCTGGTGGAAGAGGTCAATATGACTTAGAGTCTCGAATCAGAGCAAGAGGACATTTTTAAAGATGTTCAGCCTGATATGGAGGAACCAGAGAAAACAGAAGAACCTCTGAAGACTCCTCAGGAAGAGGAGAAGCCTCCTAAACCCGAGCTCAAACCACTACCACCATCCCTGAAATATGCATTTATGGGAGAAAATGACACTTTTCCCGTGATCATAAGCTCTGCTTTAGAGCCACAAGAAGAGAACGCACTAATTCAGGTGCTAAGGACACACATGACAGCTCTTGGGTGGTCCATAAGTGATCTTAAGGGCATTAGTCCAGCTAGATGTATGCATAAGATCCTATTGGAGGATGATGCTAGGCCAGTGGTTCAACCACAGAGGCGGCTAAATCCCGCCATGAAGGAGGTGGTGCAGAAAGAGGTCACTGAGTTACTAGAGGCTGGGATTATTTATCCTATTTTTGATAGCCCTTGGGTGAGCCCTATCCATGTTGTCCCTAAGAAGGGATGAATGATAGTGGTTCATAATGAAAAGAATGAACTGGTTCCTACAAGAACAGTTACAGGGTGGCGTATGTGTATTGACTACAGAAAGCTCAATACAGCACCCAGGAAGGATCATTTTCCTTTACCATTCATAGACCAGATGCTAGAGAGACTAGCAGGCCATGAATACTACTGCTTTTTGGATGGCTATTCAAGTTACAACCAAATTGTAGTAGATCCTCAAGACCAAGAGAAAACAGCATTCACATGTCCATCTGGAGTGTTTGCCTACAGAAGGATGCCATTTGGTCTGTGCAATGCACCTACAACCTTTCAGAGGTGCATGCTCTCTATCTTCTCTGATATGGTAGAGAAATTTTTGGAAGTCTTCATGGATGACTTCTTAGTCATTTCTGCACCAGACTGGACATTACCATTCGAACTAATGTGTGATGCCAGTGACCATGCCATTGGTGCAGTATTGGGACAGAGGCATAACAAGCTTCTGCACGTCATTTACTATGCTAGCTGTGTTTTGAATGATGCACAGAAGAAGTACACAACCACAGAAAAGGAGTTGCTTGCAGTGGTTTATGCCATTGACAAGTTCATATCTTATTTAGTGGATCAAAAGTGATTGTGTACACTGACCATGCTGCTCTAAAATATCTCCTCATAAAGTAGGATTCAAAACCCATACTCATAAGATGGGTGTTGCTTCTGCAAGAGTTTGATATAGAAATAAGAGACAGAAAGGGGACAGAGAATCAAGTAGCTGATCACCTATCCCGGATAGAACCAGTAGCAGGAGCGTCCCCCCTCCTACTGAGATCTCTAAAACCTTTCCATATGAGCAATTATTTGCTATTCAGGAAGCTCTGTGGTTTGCAGACATTGCAAACTATAAGGCTCAGTAATGTCAAGCTATTAACAGCAAAGAAGCGCTTATTGGGAGGTAACCCAATCTTATTTATCTATGTTAATTACTTTTTCATTTCATTTTCCATTGTTATTTTATGTTTTCTTTAGGTTGATGATCATGTGGAGTCATAAAAATAGCTACAGAATTAAAGCAGAGTCAAAAACAGCATCAAAAATAGCACACCCTGGAGGACAGACTTACTGGCGTTTAAACGCCAGTAAGAGTAGAAGAATGGGCGTTAAACGCCCAGTTTGGCACCATTCTGGGCGTTTAACGCCAGAAAGGAGCAACAAGCTGGCGTTTAACGCCAGAACAGAGCACCAAGTTGGCGTTAGACGCCAGAAAGGGAAGAAAAGTTGGCGTTAAACGCCAGAAACAGGCTGCAACCTGGCATTTAACGCCAGAATTGCACTCTAAGGGCGTTTTGCACGCCTAAATAGAGCAGGGATGAGAAGTCCTTGACCCCTCAGGATCTCTGGACCCCACAAGATCCCCACCAACCTCAACTCATTCTCTCTTCCCCAGGATCCCCACCTACCTCACCATTCAAATTCAAACCATTCCCCTCCCAAACAAAGTGCTTAGGGCCACGACCAAGACTCATAAAGTAGCTGTGTTCAAGAATCAACATACTAAACAAAGAGAATCAATAACACTATTTTAATTCAGAGTTCCTATAGATGCCAATCATTCTGAACTTCAAAGGAAAAAGTGAGATGCCAAAACTATTCCGAAGCAAAAAGCTACAAGCCCCGCTCATCTAATTAGAACTAAGCTTCATTCATATTGTGGGATTTATAGTATATTCTCTTCTTTTTATCCCATTTTGTTTTCAGTTGCATGGGGACAAGCAATAATTTAAGTTTGGCGTTGTGATGAGCGGATAATTTATACGCTTTTTGGCATTGTTTTTAGGTAGTTTTTAGTATATTTTATTCACTTTTTATTATATTTTTATTAGTTTTTATTCAAAATTCACATTTCTGGACTTTACTATGAGTTTGTGTATTTTTTTTGTGATTTCAGGTATTTTCTGGCTGAAATTGAGGGACCTGAGCAAAAATCTGATTCAGAGGCTGAAAAAGGACTGTAGATGCTGTTGGATTCTGACCTCCCTGCACTCGAAATGGATTTTTTGGAGCTATAGAAGCCCAATTAGTGCGCTCTCAATTGTTTTGGAAATTAGACATTCTGGGCTTTCCAGCAATATATAATAGTCCATACTTTGTCCGAGTTGAGATCACGCAAACTGGCGTTTAACGCCAACTTTCTACCCTATTCTGGCGTTAAACGTGAGAAACAGGCAGCAACCTGGCGTTTAACTCTAAGAAAAGCCTCTACATATGGAAGCTTCAATGCTTAGCCCAAGCACACACCAAGTGGGCCTCGAAAGTGGATTTCTACACTATCTATCTTAGTTTACCCATTTTCTGTAAACCTAGGTTATTAGTTTAATATAAAAACTACTTTTAGAGATTTATTTTAAAAACCTCATGACATTTTACACGTTTCATATTGTATATTTGATGGCATGAGTCTCTAAATCCCATGGTTGGGGGTGAGGAGCTCTGCTGTGTCTCGATGGATTACTGTAATTACTACTATTTTCCATTCAATCACGTTTGTTTCTATTCTAAGATATCCACTCGCACTTCAACATGATGAATGTGATGATCCGTGACACTCATCACTATTCTCAACCTATGAACGTGTGCCTGACAACCACTTCCGTTCTACCTTAGATTGAGTGTGTATTCTTTGGTTCCTGATTCACGAGTTTGATTGCCTCTCCTGACAACAGAGCATTCGAATCTGTGAGATCGGAGTCTTCGTGGTATAAGCTAGAATCAATTGGCAGGATCCTTGAGATTCGAAAAGTCTAAACCTTGTCTGTGGTATTCTGAGTAGGATCCGGGAAGGGATGACTGTGACGAGCTTCAAACTCGCGAGTGTTGGGCGTAGTGACAGACGCAAAAGGATCAATGGATCCTATTCCAACATGAGTGAGAACCGACAGATGATTAGCCGTGCGGTGACAGCGCATTTAGACCATTTTCACTGAGAGGATGGACGGTGGCCATTGACAACGGTGATCCCCCAACATACAGCTTGCCATGGAAGGAGCCTTGCGTGCGTGAAGAAGAAGACAGTAGGAAAGCAGAGATTCAGAAGACAGAGCATCTCAAAAACCTCAACCTGTTCTCTATTACTGCATAACAAGTATTATTTAATCCATGTTCTTTTACTCATTCCAATTAAAACTGAGAATTATTATTGATATCCTGACTAAGAGTTACAAGATAACGATAGCTTGCTTCAAGCCGACAATCTCCGTGGTATCGACCCTTACTCACGTAAGGTATTACTTGGATAACCTAGTGCACTTGCTAGTTAGTTATGCAGAATTACAAAAGTGTGATTGTGATTTCGTGCACCAGCGTGCGCGCACTATGCACTTACGCGCGGATCTGCAAAATGTTCCAGGGACGCATACGCGCACTGTACGCGTACGCGCCGAAGGCCACACATGATTTTTAAAAGGGAACACGTGCCTGGGATTTTGGAGGATTTCTAGCCGCATTTGGAGCTGAGTTTTTGGCAGGAAAAAGGCTAAAAAGACCAAGGAATGAAGGGCAAGGCATCATTCACATGTAGAATTGACATCCACACATTAGGCTAGTTTAGTTTAGTTTTAGAGAGAGAAGCTCTCCCTTCTCTCTAGGATTAGGATTAGGATTTGGTCTAGATTTTAGATTTAGGTTTTAATTTACACCTTCTTCTACTTCTTCTTCTTAATTCTTTGTTGCTAAATTCATCATTCTTCGATTGTTTGTTATGATTTCTTTTACCTTATTTGTAGATCTCCTTTTGTTCATTCTATTTTCTTTTAATTCAATTTGAGGTAATTCATGATAATTGTGTTTCTTTTGATTGTTGTTATTAATTCCTTATAATAATTGTTATTAGATTTCATTGTTGTTGCCTATTTACCTTTCTTTCCTTTTATGCCTTCTAAGTGTTTGATGAAAATGCTTAGTTGGATTTTAGTGTAGATTTTGTTCCTCTTGGCCTAGGTGGAGTAATTTGTGACGCTTGAGTTCATCTAATTTCTTTGTTAATTGGTAATTAGAAGTTGCTAATTGATTTGGATACCACTAAAGCTAGTCTTTCCCTTGGGAGTTGGCTAGGACTTGTGGAATCAAGTTGATTCATCCACTTGACTTTTCTCCATGGTTAGAGGTTAACTAAGTGGTAGCAATAGACAATTTGTAGTCACAATTGAAGAGGATAACTAGGATACGACTTCCAATTCTCATAACCTTGCCAAGAGCTTTCATAGTCATTAGTTTACTTTCATTGCCGTTTATATTTCTTGTCTAAAATCTCAAAAAACCCCAAACATACCTCATAACCAATAACAAGACGCTTCACTGCAATTCCTATGGAGAACGACCCGAGGTTCCAATACTTCGGTTTATAGATTTTAGGGATTTATACTTGTGACAAACAAAATTTTTTGTATGAAAGGATTAATAATTGGTTTAGAAACTATACTTTACAACGAGACTTCATTGGAGAAATTCTAAACCGTAAAAAATCCAGTTCATCAAAAATGGCGCCGTTGCCGGGGATTGCAATGGTCTTATGTTATTGGTTATTATATATATGTGAATAGTGAAAATAGGTTTATCTTTTTCTTGTTTATTAGTTTTTGTTAGTTTTATTTTGTTTTTCTCCTATGAATTCTCACCATCTTGGCTATGAGTTTGGTTCTCACTATGTTGTAGGAAATGTGGACTTCAATGATAACATGTACCAAGGATGGAACACTCCAAGATGGGAGGAGCCTCAAGAAATTGATCACTCCTATTGGCAACAACCTCCGGATACTTATAGGTATAATTCACATCCTAGTTCATGTCAATTCAATGGCTATGGTGAATCTTTTTGTGATAATCAAATACCACCACCATATGCTTACGAACCTTGTCCTAAACATGACTATCAACCATGCTCACAAGCCCATTTTTACCAAGCACCTTCTTATGACCCACGTCCATTGTATGACTAATCACCCATACCGCATCCTTATGACCATTATGAGCAAGAACCCTTGGAACCACCACAACCTTATCATGACTACTATGAAGAACCACCTCAATGCACACCATCTTCATACCCTTACTATGAAAAACAACCTTCTCACTATGAGCCCTTTCTCCAAATTAATGAACCTTCCTATCCACTCCAAGCCCCAATAGATGATTCTCTCACCTTGCTACTTCAAGGCCAAGTGGATATGCAAAGGAACATCCTAGAGTTTGTGACTAATTTGACTAAGATAGTGCATACTTTAGCCTACCAATGTTTGAACACTCAAGGTATTTCCGTGGCCACATGTGAGAATTCAAAAGATGAGCAAAGCATGAAAGAGAGATTGGAAAGTACGGTGGAGAAGAAGGAAGAGTCAAGCTTTGTATTGGAGCAATTAGAGATGCCTAGGGTCATTGAAGAAACAGAAGAAGTGGTTGAAGATCTAGGAGATGCGGAACCACCATGGAACTCTCAACAACCCCCGGAGCATATAAAGATTGAAGAATATGAGAAGGTTGATCGAGAGATGGACTCAATCATCAATGATTTCTTATCAATAATTGAACCCTCCCCCATGGAACGCGAAATTGAAGCTATTGAAGAAAACTCAACACCAAATGATGTTGGTGATCTCATTAAAGAGTCTTTCATTGAATGTGAAGTTGATATAGAAGTGGATTTCACACAACCTCCCAAGTTTGATTTGATTGATGATGAGGAGGAATTGGAAGAAGTCAACAAGCATGAAGAAGATGAAAGAAGTTGTCAAGAGGTGGAACTACCGAAAAAAGAACAAAAGGAAGTCGACCTTGCATTGTCTAAGTGTAGGGAGGTTCCCCCCCTAAGTCACCATCCAACACAACATTCAAGTGGGTAAAACTCTCACCCTTAAGCTTCACTTTTTCACTTAAATATGGTTTGATTGAAACGGATGGACAACTTAGAACTCTTTGTGGAACTAAGAGTAAAAAGGAGTTGTGTAATGGTTGAAAGTTTGGAATTAGGCTCATTGAGGTCAAGTTCTCAAAGCATAGGGACTATGATTGGATGAATGCCACTTTACATGGGTCTAGGAAGAAGACTTGGTGTGCTAGAAAGAATTCTACTTGTCATGCTTGTCAACCGCCCGAACGAAAAATTCATGAAGATCAACTTGAAGATGGGTGCGAAAATAAGATATGGGATCACGGATGAAAGCATGAAGACCAACTACGGGAGCTCATATCTTGGGTGGAACTCTATCCTAACTTGGTGAAGATGGTTAGAACTTCTGTCAACCATTTGAGGAGCAAAGATCCTTGGATATTCAAGGATGAGTATAAGCATAAGCCACCATGACAAGAGCTTCCCAAATGTCCAACTTAAGGACTTAAACTAAAAGTGCTAGGTGGGAGACACCCCACCATGGTAAACTCTTTCCACCCTCTTGCATTTTCGATTAATAAGTGAATTGAGTTACCATTGTAGGTAGTTTTCTTCCATATACTTGTTTCAATAAATTGGTTGTAGGTTGCTTGTGGGGCAAGTATCCCTTGCTTATATTTGAAGATTCCCAAAAAGCCAAAAAGATTTTTTTATCATTTTGTAATTTTGAGTTAAATTTTACCTGTAGGTAGTGTTAGAAGGATTTTGAGCTGTTTTTGCCTTTTCTAAAAAAAAAAGTGTCAAGGACGCGTTGGCACGCTGTACGCGTGCGCGTCCATACGCATATGCAAGCCCATACTTTTTCCAGAGAATTGGGCCACTCTCGTGCAAACACTGGGCCAATGGCACAATCACTTGTACGCGTGTGCGCACTACGCGCATACGTGTCAGTACACATACTTTTGAAATTGCGCGCGCCCGCGCACATGCCGCGTGCGCGCTGATTTGCTAAAACAGTTTCCAGGCCACCAACCCGAGAGTTGTGCTGAGCCTAGGCTAGCATTATGCCTCTAGCCTAACTCCACCCACGCGGACGCGCACAGTACGCGTCCGCGCCCATGCCTGCATGCCCTAACTGCGTGAAAGTGCACGTGACGCTTCCGCGCCATCCACTGTGCCACCACCACTGCTGGGCGGTGCTGTTATCAACGCATTCCCTTTTCCTCTCCATTTCTGCACCTCTGCTCTCAGGTTCCATAACCTGAACCTCTACTCTATTTTCTTTACTTGCTATTTATCAATTTCGCTTAGTTAGTTTCAGTTAGCTAGTTGATTAATTTTTCATGTTAGGTTAGATAGAAATAATTGCGATTAGGTAGCTAGGTTGTGGTTAGATGATTCTAGGCCTGATAATTGCTCCATTTGTGTTTCTCTGTTTGAAATGCATATTCCTTGTTTGCTGAGCGATAGTTGATGAGTTGCTCTGTTTCTATATTGATACTGCTTTGCTGTGATTTCATTGCTACCTGCTAAATTCTGTTTGTGAACTTAAGTTTGCTGCTGCATATATGTAATCCTTGCTTTATCATGTTGCTGTAAATTCTCTTGGATTCATATACTTGCATTTTCTTGCTGTTTGCTATCCAGGAACATCCAATTTACTACCGGAATGCTGCCCAAATTTCTAGAAATTATTGTGTTCTTCAACTAACACCATAGGCATTGAGCTTGGCGTTCTTGGTTTGAGAGTTACTTACCTCACACCAAGTTCAATCCCTAGGTCGCTTTGGCTAGCATCTCTGTAATTATGCTGTTTCCTGTGATAGGCTTTGAACCTTCATGCACCTTCATCTCTCAAGTTACTCAATCCTCTTTCACCCAAGTTTATGCTTAAGCTTACCAATTGAGTTTAACTTGCGATTTTATTGTATATGGTGCACTCATTTGCAACAATTGGTGCATTTCAACTTGTGTAACTCGTTTTCAATCAACTTGATTTCTCACTTATTTAGTTACACAAAGTGCATATCAACTTTTGAAACACCAATTATTGCATTATCCATGACCGCGACATTGATTGATGACTTGCTTTCAACTAATTGCTATTTTTGCAATTTCATATTTCATCATCAATGACTGCTTCTTCCTCATGTTTGTGAGTATGCTTGTTATTCATACTTGTGATTCATTGTGATTAAGCAAATGATCGTCATACCCTAACCTTTGCACTAGTTTTCTAACATTTAACTTGCCTAACATGCTGATTCTTCTTTTTAGCCTTCAACTAATCCTTTTGACCATTCTTTTTGGGTATGATGCTCATTGAGCTTAATGAACAAGTATTGTGCATATTTTGCTTGATTTCTTGGTTTCTGGCTATTGTGTTGAATGCTAATTCCTGTTGCTTGCATTCTAAGAATTCTCTTTGCTTAACTCTCTTCATGAATATGCCATTACCTGCTTGCTATCTCCCTACTTGGCTACTTGCTTATATCATATCATATTTGCTTTCAGATGGCCGATAGAGGAAAAGCAAATGCTACTACCTCAAGAAAGTGGAAGAAATCTCAAGCCACCACCCTCTCTCCTTATGCCAATGGTGCACGAAATTGTGATCCCCGGCAACGGCGCCAAAAACATGGTATGCATGTTCGTAATCTCAAATTCTTTTTCACAACTCCGATACAACTAACCAGCAAGTGCACTGGGTCGTCCAAGTAATAAACCTTACGTGAGTAAGGGTCGATCCCCCAGAGATTGTCGTCTTGAAGTAAGCTATGGTCATCCTTGTAAATCTCAGTCAGGCGGATTCAAATGGTTATGGGATTTTGATAATTAAAATATAAAATATAAAATAGGATAGAGATACTTATGCAATTCATTGGTGAGTGTTTCAGATAAGCGTATGGAGATGCTTTTGTTCCTTCTGAACCTCTGCTTTCCTACTGCTATCATCTAATCATTCATACTCCTTTCCATGGCAAGCTCTATGTTGGGCATCACCGTTGTCAATGGCTACTTCCCGTCCTCTCATTGAAAATGGTCCAAATGTGCTGTCACCGCACGGCTAATCATCTGTCGGTTCTCGATCATGTTGGAATAGGATCCAGTGATCCTTTTGCGTCTGTCACTATGCCCAACACTCACGAGTTTGAAGCTCGTCACAGTCATCACTTCCCAGATCCTACTCGAAATACCACAGACAAGGTTTAGACTTTTCAGATCTCAAGAATGGCCACCAATAATTCTAGCTTATACCACGAAGACTCCGATCTTTTGGAATGCAGGCTAAGAGATAAACGCTCAATCCAAGGTAGAACGGAAGTGGTTGTCAGGCACGCGTTCATAGGTTGAGAATAGTGATGAGTGTTACGAATGATCATATTCATCATGTTGAAGTGTGATGCACGAAATTGTGATCTCCAGGCTCGAACAAATCCTGGTAATGGCTCCAAAGCTTGGTGCTCTGATCTTAATTCATGATTGTCACAACTTCGATACAACTAACCAGCAAGTGCACTGGGTCGTCCAAGTAATACCTTACGTGAGTAAGGGTCGAATCCCACGGAGATTGTTGGTATGAAGCAAGCTATGGTCACCTTGCAAATCTCAGTTAGGCAGATATAAATTGGTAATGGTGTTTTCGAATAATAAATAATAGAATAGGGATAGAGATACTTATGTAAATCATTGGTAGAAATTTCAGATAAGTGAATGGAGATGCTTTCGTTCCTCTGAACCTCTGCTTTCCTGCTATCTTCATCCAATCAGTCTTACTCCTTTCCATGGCTGGCTTTATGCAAGGGCATCACCGTTGTCAGTGGCTACATCCCCTCCTCTCAGTGAATAATATGCTCACACACCCTGTCACGGCACGGCTATTCATCTGTCAGTTCTCGATCATGCTGGAATAGGATTCACCCTCCTTTTACGTCTGTCACTAACGCCCAGCACTCGCGAGTTTGAAGCTCGTCACAGTCATTCAATCATTGAATCCTACTCAGAATACCACAGACAAGGTTTAGACCTTCCGGATTCTCTTGAATGCCGCCATCATTCTAGCTTACGCCACGAAGATTCCGGTTAGGAGATCTAAGAGATACTCATTCTAGCTTAATTCATGTAGAACAGAAGTGTTTGTCAGGCACGCGTTCATAAGGGAGAAGGATGATGAGCGTCACACATAATCATCACCTTTATCACGTTCTTGGGTGCGAATAGATATCTTAGAAGCGAAATAAGAAGAATTGAATAGAAAACAGTAGTACTTTGCATTAATCTTTGAGGAACAGCAGAGCTCCACACCTTAATCTATGGAGTGTAGAAACTCTACCATTAAAAATACATAAGTGAAGGTCCAGGCATGGCCGAGATGGCCAGCCCCCTAAAACGTGATCAAAGGATCATAAGGTAATCCAAAGATGCCTAATACAATAGTACGAGGTCTTATTTATAATAAACTAGCTACTAGGGTTTACATGAGTAAGTATTTGATGTATAAATCCACTTCCGGGGCCCACTTGGTGTGTGTTTTGGCTGAGCTTAAGTGTTGCATGTGCAGAGGCCATTTGTGGAGTTGAACGCCAGTTTTTGTGCCAGTTTGGGCGTTCAACTCTGGTTTTGGATCCTTTTCTGGCGCTGGACGCCAGATTTAGGTAGAAAGCTGGCGTTGAACGCCAGTTTACGTCATCAATTCTTGGCCAAAGTATGGACTATTATATATTTCTGGAAAGCCCTGGATGTCTACTTTCCAACGCAATTGGAAGCGCGCCATTTCGAGTTCTGTAGCTCCAGAAAATCCACTTTGAGTGTAGGGAGGTCAGAATCCAACAGCATCAGCAGTCCTTTTTCAACCTCTGAATCTGATTTCTGCTCAAGTCCCTCAATTTCAGCCAGAAAATACCTGAAATCATAGAAAAACACACAAACTCATAGTAAAGTCCAGAAATGTGAATTTAACACAAAATCTATTAAAAACATCCCTAAAAGTAACTAGATCCTATTAAAAACATACTAAAAACAATGTCAAAAAGCGTATAAATTATCCATTCATCACAACACCAAACTTAAATTGTTGCTTGTCCCCAAGCAACTGAAAATCAAAATAGGATAAAAAGAATAGAATATACTATAAATTCCAAACTATCAATGAAACATAGCTTCAATCATATGAGCGGGACTTATAGCTTTTTGCCTCTTGAATAGTTTTGGCATCTCACTTTATCCATTGAGGTTCAGAATGATTGGCATCTATAGGAACTCAGAGTTCAGATGGTGTTATTGATTCTCCTAGTTCAGTATGATGATTCTTGAACACAGCTATTTTATGAGCCTTGGCCGTGGCCCTAAGCACTTTGTTTTCCAGTATTACCACCGGATACATAAATGCCACAGACACATAATCGGGTGAACCTTTTCAGATTGTGACTCAGCTTTGCTAAAGTTCCCAATTAGAGGTGTCCAGGGTTCTTAAGCACACTCTTCTTTTGCTTTGGACCTTGACTTTAACCGCTCAGTCTCAAGTTTTCACTTGACACCTTCACGCCACAAGCACATGGTTAGGGACAGCTTGGTTTAGCCGCTTAGACCAGGCTTTTATTCCTTTAGGTCCTCCTATCCACTGATGCTCAAAGCCTTGGGATCCTTTTTATTTGCCCTTGCCTTTTGGTTTTAAGGGTTATTGGCTTTTTCTGCTTGCTTTTCCTTTTTCTTTCTATTTTTTTCTATTTTTTTTTCACCCCTTTTTTTTTCTTTTTTTTTTTTCTGCAAGCTTTGTTCTTTGCTGCTTTTTCTTGCTTCAAGAATCATTTTTATGATTTTTCAGATTATCAAATAACATGTCTCCTAGTCATTATTCTTTCAAGAGCCAACATATTTAACATTCTTAAACAACAACTTCAAAAGATATATGCACTGTTCAAGCATACATCCAGAAAACAAGAAGCATTATCACCACATCAATATAATTAAACTAAGTTCAAGGATAAATTCAAAACTCATGTACTTCTTGTTCTTTTGAATTAAAACAGTTTTTATTTAAGAGAGGTGATGGATTCATAGGACATTCATAACTTTAAGACAAAGTTACTAACTACTAATGATCATGTAATGAAGACACAAACATGGATAAGCACATAACATATAAAATGAAAAAATAGAGAAAGTAAGAACAAGGAATGAGTCCACCTTAGTGATGTCCTTGAGCTCTTCTATGTCTCTTCCTTGTCTTTGCTGCTCCTCCTTCATTGCTTTTAGATCTTCTCTGATTTCATGAAGGATGAAGGAGTGCTCTTGATGTTCCACCCTTAGTTGCTTCCAATAATTGTGTGGAAGAAAGTGTATCCCCTGAGGTATCTCAGGGATCTCTTGATTTGCAGTCAAATGTTCTACCACTGAGCTATAGATCCTTGATGGAAGCTTTTGTCTTCCCTTTCCTCTTTCTAGAGGTTTCTCTGGCCTTAGGTGCCATCAATGGTTATGGAAAAAACAAAAAAGCTATGCTTTTACCACACCAAACTTAGAATGTTGCTCGCCCTCGAGCAAAAGAAGAAAGAATAGAAGAAGAAGAGGATATGGAGGAGATGGATGGCTGTGTGTATTCGGCCATATGGGTGGGATTGGGTGGGGAAGAGATGTTGAATTTTTGAAGGTAAGTGGGTGTATGGGTGTGAGTGTTTATTGGGAATAGAGGATGATTGAGAAGAGAGAAGAGAGTGAGTGAAGGTAGGTGGGGATCCTGTGGGGTCCACAGATCTTGGGGTGTCAAGGCATTTACATCCCTGCACCAATTTAGGCATGCAAAATGCCCTTGCACACAACTCTGGGCGTTCAGCGCCAGGTTGGTGCCCATTTTGGGCGTTCAACGCCCCTTTGCTGCCATTTCTGGCGTTGAACGCCAGAACCATGCTTGTTCTGGGCGTTCAGCGCCAGGATGCTCCCATTCTGGGCGTTCAGCGCCAGAACTATGCTCTGTTCTGGCGTTTGAACGCCAGACAGATGCTCCTCCAGGGTGTGATTTTTCTTCTGCTGTTTTTGATTCCGTTTTTGAATTTTTTTTGTTTATTTTGTGACTCCACATGATCATGAACCTAAGAAAACATGAAAAACAATAAAAATAAGAATTAGATAAACATTGGGTTGCCTCCCAACAAGCGCTTCTTTAATGTTAATAGCTTGACAGTGGGCTCTCATGGAGCCTCACAGATGTGCAGAGCTTTGTTGAGACTCTCCAACACCAAACTTAGAGTTTGGATATGGGAGTTCAACACCAAACTTAGAGTTTGGTTGTGGCCTCCCAACACCAAACTTAGAGTTTGACTGTGGGGGCTCTGGTTGACTCTGCTTGGAGAGAAGCTTTTTCTGCTTCCTCTCCATGGTTGCAGAGGGAGATCCTTGAGTTTTAAACACAAGGGAGTTCTCATTCCATTGAAGGACTATTTCACCTCTGTCAACATCAATCACAGCTCTTGCTGTGGCCAGGAAAGGTCTTCCTAGGATGATGGATTCATCATCTTCCTTTCCAATATCCAGGACTATGAAATCAGCAGGGATGTAAAGGCCTTCAACCTTTACTAACACGTCCTCTACCTGTCCATAAGCCTGTTTTCTTGAGCTGTCTGCCATCTCTAATGAGATTTTAGCAGCTTGCACCCCATAGATTCCCAGTTTCTCTATTACAGAGAGGTGCATGAGGTTTATTCCTGAACCAAGGTCACACAGAGCCTTAAAGATCATGGTGCCTATGGTACAGGGTATTATGAACTTTCCAGGATCCTGTCTCTTCTGAGGCAATGTCAGTTGATCCAGATCACTTAGTTCATTGATGAACAAGGGAGGTTCAACTTCCCAAGCATCAATGCCAAACAATTTGGCATTCAGCTTCATGATTGCACCAAGAAACTTGGCAGTTTGCTCTTCAGTGACATCCTCATTCTCTTCAGAAGAGGAATACTCATCAGAGCTCATGAAGGGTATAAGGAGGTTCAATGGAATCTCTATGGTCTCTAGATGAGCCTCAGAGTCCTTTGGTTCCCCAGAGGGAAGCTCCTTATTGATCACTGGACGTCCCTGGAGGTCTTCCTCCTTAGGATTCACGTCCTCTCCTCTCCTCTCAGGTTCGGCCATGGCGCTTATGTCAATGGCCTTGCACTCTCCTTTTGGGTTCTCTTCTGTATTGCTTGGGAGAGTACTAGGAGGGATTTCAGTGATCCTTTTACTCAGCTGGCCCACTTGTGCTTCCAGATTTCTAATGGAAGACCTTGTCTCATTCATGAAACTTACAGTGGCCTTAGATAGATCAGAGACTAGATTTGCTAAATTAGAAGCATTTTGTTCAGAGTTCTCTGTCTGTTGCTGAGTTGATGATGGAAAAGGCTTGCTATTGCTAAACCTGTTTCTTCCACCATTATTAAAGCCTTGTTGAGGCTTTTGATCCTTCCATGAGAAATTTGGATGATTTCTCCATGTTGAGTTATAGGTGTTTCCATAAGGTTCACCTAAGTAATTTACCTCTGCTATTGCAGGGTTCTCAGGATCATAAGCTTCTTCTTCAGAAGAAGCCTCTTGAGTACTGTTGGATGCAGCTTGCATTACATGCAGACTCTAAGAAATCATATTGACTTGCTGAGTCAATATTTTGTTCTGAGCCAATATGGCATTCAGAGTATCAACTTCAAGAACTCCCTTCTTCATAGGCGTCCCATTACTCACAGGATTCCTTTCAGAAGTGTACATGAACTGGTTATTAGCAACCATGTCAATGAGTTCTTGAGCTTCTGCAGGCGTTTTCTTTAGGTGAATGGATCCACCTGCAGAAGTGTCCAGTGACATCTTTGATAGCTCAGATAAACCATCATAGAATATATCCAGGATGGTCCATTCTGAAAGCATGTCAGAAGGACACTTTTTGGTCAACTGTTTGTATCTTTCCCAAGCTTCATAGAGGGAATCACCTTCTTTCTGTCTGAAGGTTTGAACATCAGCTCTAAGCTTGCTCAGCTTTTGAGGAGGAAAGTACTTGGCTAAGAAAGCCGTGACCAGCTTATCCCAAGAGTTCAGGCTGTCTTTGGGTTGAGAATCCAACCATAATCTAGCTCTGCCTCTTACAGCAAAAGGGAAAAGCATGAGCCTGTAGACTTCAGGATCTACTCCATTAGTCTTAACAGTATCACATATCTGCAAGAATTCAGTTAAGAACTGAAAAGGATCTTCAGATGGAAGTCCATGAAACTTGCAGTTCTGCTGCATCAGAGAAACTAATTGAGGTTTCAGCTCAAAGTTGTTTGCTCCAATGGCAGGAATGGAGATGCTTCTTCCATGTAAATTGGAATTAGGTGCAGTAAAGTCACCAAGCATCTTCCTTACATTATCATTATTTTCGACTGCCATCTCCTCTGCCTGTTCAAAAATTTCTGAAAGGTTATCTCTGGATTGTTGTATTTTAGCTTCTCTTAATTTTCTCTTCAGAGTCCTTTCAGGTTCTGGATCTGCTTCCACAAGAATGTTCTTATCCTTGCTCCTGCTCATATGACAAAGAAGAAGGCACAGAAAAATAATAATAATAATAGAGATCCTTTATACCACAGTATAGGGATTCCTGCGTGAGTGGAAGAAGAGAGGGAGACAAAGAATGTAATATAATGGAAGAAACACAACTGTGAGGATGGAAGAGAGGTGAGATGAGATGTTAGGATATGAATGAATAAATAGAATGAGATGGGGGAGGGATAATTTTCGAAAATTATTTTGAAAAAGAGTTAGTGATTTTTGAAAAATGGTTTTTGAAAAATATGTTAGTAATTTTCGAAAATTAAGATTTAAAAATTAAAATAATTAATAAATTAAAAAGAAATTTTGAAAAAGAGGGGAGATATTTTCGAAAAATGAGAGAGAGAGAGTTAGTTAGGTGGTTTTGAAAAAGATAAGAAACAAACAAAAAGTTAGTTAGTTAGTTGAAACAAATTTTTAAGAAGATAAGAAGTTAGGAAGTTAGAAAAGATATTTTGAAAAGATTTTTTTTTGAAAAAGATAAGATAAGAAGATATTTTTGAAAAGATATGATAAAATTAAATTTGAAAAAAGATTTGATTTTTAAAATCACAATTAATGACTTGATTCATAAGAAATCACAAGATATGATTCTAGAACTTAAAGTTTGAATCTTTCTTAACAAGCAAGTAACAAACTTCAAATTTTTGAATCAAAACATTAATTGTTTATGTTATTTTCGAAAATTTGATATAAAAATAAGAAAAAGATTTTTGAAAAATATTTTTGGAATTTTCGAAAATAACTAAGGATTTTGAAAAAGATTTGATTTTTGAAAAAGATTTTGAAAAAGATAAGATTTTCAAATTGAAAATTTGATTTGACTCATAAGAAACAATTTGATTTTAAAAATTTTTGAAAAAGTCAATCCAAATTTTCGAATTTGAGGAGAGAAAAAGGGAAAGATATTTTTTTGATTTTTGAATTTTTATGATGCAAGAGAAAAACACTAAAAGGATGCAATGCATGAAATTTTTAGATCAAAACAATGAATGCATGCAAGAATGCTATGAATGTCAAGATGAACACCAAGAACACTATGAAGAACATGATGAACATCAAGAACATATTTTTGAAAAATTTTTAATGCAAAGAAAACATGTAAGACACCAAACTTAGAATTCTTTAATGCTTACGCACTAAGAATTCAAGAATGCATATGATAAACATGAAAAGACACAAAACAACAAATCATCAAGATCAAACAAGAAGACTTACCAAGAACAACTTGAAGATCATGAAGAACACCATGAATGCATGATATTTTCAAAAAAAATGCAAGATGCATATGCAAGTGACACCAAACTTATGATATGACTCAAGACTCAAACAAGAAACACAAAAATATTTTTGATTTTTATGATTTTCAAAATTTTTTTTTTTTTGGATTTTTATTTTATGTTTTTCGAAAAATAATTTTGAAAAAGAAAATAAGGATTCCAAAATTTTTAATATGACTTCCAGGAATCTTATGCTCTAAAGCTCCAATCAAAGGGTCAGGCATGGCTTAATAGCCAGCCAAGCTTTAGTATGTAACTCAGACTTGACACGCCTGACATTCCTTACATTCAACAGCCAATTGGCTAAGAAAGATAAAGAAGCTCTTCTCTTGAGTATAAGAATTGAGACATGGCTTTACAGCCAGCCAGGCTTCAACATGCTCAATGAAACACTAGAATTCATTCTTAAAAATTCTGAAAGGAAAATATATTTTTGAAAACATTTTTATTTTAAATTTTTTTTTTCGAAAACAAAGGAAGAATTTTTAAAAGATTTTTGAAAAATTTTTTGAAAACAAGACAAAAAGAAAATTACCTAATCTGAGCAACAAGATGAACCGTCAGTTGTCCAAACTCGAACAATCCCCGGCAACGGCGCCAAAAACTTGATGCACGAAATTGTGATCTCCAGGCTCGAACAAATCCTGGTAATGGCTCCAAAGCTTGGTGCTCTGATCTTAATTCATGATTGTCACAACTTCGATACAACTAACCAGCAAGTGCACTGGGTCGTCCAAGTAATACCTTACGTGAGTAAGGGTCGAATCCCACGGAGATTGTTGGTATGAAGCAAGCTATGGTCACCTTGCAAATCTCAGTTAGGCAGATATAAATTGGTAATGGTGTTTTCGAATAATAAATAATAGAATAGGGATAGAGATACTTATGTAAATCATTGGTAGGAATTTCAGATAAGCGAATGGAGATGCTTTCGTTCCTCTGAACCTCTGCTTTCCTGCTATCTTCATCCAATCAGTCTTACTCCTTTCCATGGCTGGCTTTATGCAAGGGCATCACCGTTGTCAGTGGCTACATCCCCTTCTCTCAGTGAATAATATGCTCACGCACCCTGTCACGGCATGGCTATTCATCTGTCGGTTCTCGATCATGCTGGAATAGGATTCACCCTCCTTTTGCGTCTGTCACTAACGCCCAGCACTCGCGAGTTTGAAGCTCGTCTCAGTCATTCAATCATTGAATCCTACTCAGAATACCACAGACAAGGTTTAGACCTTCCGGATTCTCTTGAATGCCGCCATCATTCTAGCTTACGCCACGAAGATTCCGGTTAGGAGATCTAAGAGATACTCATTCTAGCTTAATTCATGTAGAACAGAAGTGTTTGTTAGGAACGCGTTCATAAGGGAGAAGGATGATGAGCGTCACATATAATCATCACCTTCATCACGTTCTTGGGTGCGAATAGATATCTTAGAAGCGAAATAAGAAGAATTGAATAGAAAACAGTAGTACTTTGCATTAATCTTTGAGGAACAGCAGAGCTCCACACCTTAATCTATGGAGTGTAGAAACTCTACCGTTAAAAATACATAAGTGAAGGTCCAGGCATGGCCGAGATGGCCAGCCCCCTAAAACGTGATCAAAGGATCATAAGGTAATCCAAAGATGCCTAATACAATAGTACGAGGTCCTATTTATAATAAACTAGCTACTAGGGTTTACATGAGTAAGTATTTGATGTATAAATCCACTTCCGGGGCCCACTTGGTGTGTGTTTGGGCTGAGCTTAAGTGTTGCACGTGCAGAGGCCATTTGTGGAGTTGAACGCCAGTTTTTGTGCCAGTTTGGGCGTTCAACTCTGGTTTTGGATCCT
Source organism: Arachis hypogaea (assembly GCF_003086295.3). Taxonomy (NCBI): domain Eukaryota; kingdom Viridiplantae; phylum Streptophyta; class Magnoliopsida; order Fabales; family Fabaceae; genus Arachis; species Arachis hypogaea. Next base: position 81,930,686 of record NC_092053.1, read on the forward strand.
TTTCTGGCGCTGGACGCCAGATTTGGGTAGAAAGTTGGCGTTGAACGCCAGTTTACGTCGTCAATTCTTGGCCAAAGTATGGACTATTATATATTGCTGGAAATCCCTGGATGTCTACTTTCCAACGCAATTGGAAGCGCGCCATTTCGAGTTCTGTAGCCCCAGAAAATCCACTTTGAGTGCAGGGAGGTCAGAATCCAACAGCATCAGCAGTCCTTTTTCAACCTCTGAATCTGATTTCTGCTCAAGTCCCTCAATTTCAGCCAGAAAATACCTGAAATCATAGAAAAACACACAAACTCATAGTAAAGTCCAGAAATGTGAATTTAACACAAAATCTATTAAAAACATCCCTAAAAGTAACTAGATCCTATTAAAAACATACTAAAAACAATGTCAAAAAGCGTATAAATTATCCGCTCATCAAAGTGCAAGCGAATATCTTAGAATAGGAATAAGCTTGAATTGAATAAGAAAACAATAGTACTTTGCATTAATTCATGAGGAACAGTAGAGCTCCACACCTTAATCTATGGTGTGTAGAAATGCTACCGTTGAAAATACATAAGTAATGAAGTTCCAGGCATGGCCGTGAGGCCAGCCTCCATTGTCTAAGGACTAAACGTTCAAAAGATCTAAAAATGATCCAAAGATAGATTTAAATACAATAGTAAAAAGTCCTATTTATACTAAACTAGTTACTAGGGTTTATAGAGATAAGTAAATGATGCAGAAATCCACTTCCGGGCCCACTTGGTGTGTGCTTGGGCTGAGCATTGAGCTTTCATGTGTAGAGACTCTTTTTGGTGTTAAACGCCAGGTTGTAGCCTGTTTCTGGCGTTTAACTCTGATTTGCAACCTGTTTCTGGCATTTAACTCCAGAATTGGGCAGGAAGTTTCCGTTTGAACGCCAGTTTACGTCGTCTAAGCTCGAGCAAAGTATGGACTATTATATATTTATGGAAAGCCCTAGATGTCTGCTTTCCAACGCAATTGAGAGCGCTCCAATTGGATTTCTGTAGCACCATAAAATCCATTTCGAGTGCAGGGAGGTCAGAATCCAACAGCATCTGCAGTCCTTCTTTAGCCTCTGAATTAGATTTTTGCTCAAGTCCCTCAATTTCAGCCAGAAATTACCTGAAATCACAGAAAAACACACAAACTCATAGTAAAGTATAGAAATGTGATTTTTATTTAAATACGAATAAAAATATACTGAAAACTAACTAAATCATACTAAAAACTATGTAAAAACAATACCAAAAGCATATAAATTATCCGCTCATCACAACACCAAACTTAAATTGTTGCTTGTCCCCAAGCAACTGAAAATCAAATAGGATAAAAAGAAGAGAATATACTATAAATTCCAAAATATCAATGAAACTTAGCTCCAATTAGATGAGCGGGACTAGTAGCTTTTTGCCTCTGAACAGTTTTGGCATCTCACTTTATCCTTTGAGGTTTAGAATGATTGACATCTATAGGAACTCAGAATTCAGATAGTGTTATTGATTTTCCTAGTTTAGTATGTTGATTCTTGAACACAGCTACTTTATGAGTCTTGGCTGTAGCCCTAAGCACTTTGTTTTCCAGTATTACCACCGGATACATAAATGCCACAGACACATGACTGGGTGAACCTTTTTCAGATTGTAACTCAGCTTTGCTAGAGTCCCCAATTAGAGGTGTCCAGAGTTCTTAAGCACACTCCTTTTTTTTTGCTTTAGATCACGACTTTAACCGCTCAGTCTCAAGCTTTTGGCTTGACACCTTCACGCCACAAGCACATGGTTAGGGACAGCTTGGTTTAGCCGCTTAGGCCAGGATTTTATTCATTTGGGCCCTCTTATCCATTAATGCTCAAAGCCTTGGATCCTTTTTACCCTTGCCTTTTGGTTTAAAGGGTTATTGGCTTTTTCTGCTTACTTTTTCTTTTCTTTCTCTCTTTTTTTTCTTTTATTTTCGCCATTTTTTTTCGCAAGCCTTGTTACTCACTGCTTTTTCTTGCTTCAAGGATCAATTTTATGATTTTTCAGATTATCAATAACATTTCTCCTTTTTCATTATTCTTTCAAGAGCCAACAATTTTAACATTCATAAACAACAAATTTAAAAGACATATGCACTGTTCAAGCATTAGTTCAGAAAGCAGAAAGTGTTGCCACCACATCAAAATAATTAAACTAAGCTCAAGGATGAATTCGAAATCATGTACTTCTTGTTCTTTTGTTTTTAGAACATTTTTCATTTAAGAGAGGTGATGGATTCATAAGACATTCATAGCTTTAAGACATAGACAGTTAGATACTAGTGATCATGTAGTAAAGACACAAACATAAATAAAACATAAGGCTCAAAAACCAAAAAATAGAAAAATAAGAACAAAGAGATTAAGGAACGGGTCCACCTTAGTGAGGGTGGCGTCTTCTTTCTCTTGAAGAACCAATGGTGTTCTTGAGCTCCTCTATGTCTCTTCCTTGCCTTTGTTGCTCCTCCCTCATAGCTCTTTGATCTTATCTAATCTCATGGAGAATGTTGGAGTGCTCTTGGTACTCCATCCTTAGTTGTCCCATGTTGGAACTTAGTTCTCCTAGGGAGGTGTTGATTTGCTCCCAATAGTTTTGTGGAGGAAAGTGCATCCCTTGAGGCATCTCAGGGATTTCATGATGAGGAATTTCATCATGCTCTTGTTGAGGTCCATGATCTCTTGTTTGCTCCATCCTTTACTTAGTGATGGGCTGATGAACGAGTTTTTCTCAATGGTTTAGAATTTCTCTTCTAGAAATAAGAACTTCGTTGTAAGCATAGTTCTAAACTAACAAACAATTCTCACATAAAAAATTTGAGTTGTCACATGTAACAAACCCCAAATGAAAATTAACCGGAGTATTTAAACTCCGGGTCATCTCACAAGGAATTACAATGAAATGCTCAATTATTGGCAAGAAAATAAATGGCAAGAAAAATTAAATGGCAAGAAAAGTAAATGAACAATGAACTAACAAAATAAATGGAAAAGAACTCTTGGCTAGACATAGGTAATTGAGATCACCATCCTTGTCTACATACCAAACATTGATAATTATGAGAGGCCAAGCTCATTAAGTCTACTTCCAAAAGTCTTAAGTACGTAATATCTACTCCTAGACTTGAAGTACGTCAAATGGCTTTGATCACATCAACCCATAAGTCCCAACCTACCTACTAATTAGATTAGTAGTGGGTTGGCATCAATGAGTATCAAATTGATCACCAAGGGTTCTCAAATCACCAATCTAATGAGACCCAATGACTCAAGGTCACTCAGTTCCCTTAGCCTAGGCCAAGAGCAAAGAGAACTACTCAAAAACTAGTGTAAACATTTCATCAAACATTTAGAGTGCAAAAAAGTAAACATCACAAAATACTAGAATTAATGAAACCCATAACTATCATAAGCAAGAAATCCATAATAACAAGCAAGATAAACATCAAGAGACATGGAAATATAAAATTGCATCAAAAGAAATTGAGATCCAACAATGTTCATAAACATAAAAGAGTGCAAAATGAGAAATTAACAAGTAAAACTAGAAGATCAAGACCATAGAACACTCAAATATAAAGAGAATTGAAATCAAAGCAAGAATTGAAAGATGGATTTGAGAGAGATTAATCTAACTCTACCCTAATTTCTATCCTAAATCTAGAGAGAGGAGAGAGCATCTCTCTCTAGAATTCTACTCCTAAAACATGATGAAAAACTAAACTCTGACTATTTTGTTTCATTCTTCCTCCAATCCTTGGTTCAATAGCATCAGAAATGGGTTGGATTGGGCCCAAAATGCTTCAGAAATCGCTGGGGGTGATTTCACTAAAGTGGACCCACGTGCTCCATCGGCACGCGCGCGCACATGGCACGTGCGCGCCCCTATGCGTCAGGCAACATATGGCAAATTTTATATCATTTCGAAGCCTGGGATGTTAGCTTTCCAATGCAACTGGAACCGCTTCATTTGGACCTCTTTAGCTCAAGTTATGGTCGATTGAGTGCCAGCAGATCGGGCTTGACATCTTTACGGTTCCTTCATTTCTTCATGAGTTCTCCCAGTTTGCATGCTTTTCTCCTCACTTCTTCCATCCAATACTTACCTTATGAACCTGAAATCACTCAATAAACATATCAAGGCATCGAATGGAATTAAAGTAAGTTAAATTTAGCTATTTTAAGGCCTAAAAAGCATGTTTTCACATTTAAGCACAAATCAAGGGAGAATTGCAAAATCATGCTATTTCATTGAATAAATGTGAGAAAATATGATAAAATCCCCCAAAATAAGCACAAGATAAACCACAAAATCAGAGTTTATCATGGGCTTGTCCTCTTCAATGAGGATGTCTCCCTCTATGTCAATCCCAGCCGAATTGCAGAGTTGGCAAATAAGGTGAGGAAAGGCTAACCTTGCCAAAGTGAAGGACTTGTCAGCCACCTTGTAGAGTTCTTGAGGTATAATCTCATGAACTTCCACTTCCTCCCCAATCATGATACTATGGATCATGATGGCCTGATCCACAGTTACTTCGGATCTGTTGCTAGTAGGAATGATAGAGCGTTGGATGAACTCCAACCATCCTCTAGCTACAGGCTTTAGGTCCGGTCTTCTCAATTGAACCGACTTGCCTCTTGAGTCAACTTTCCATTGAGCTCCTTCTACACATATGTCCATGAGGACTTGGTCCAACCTTTGATCAAAGTTGACCCTTCTAATGTAGGGGCGTGCATTTTCTTGCATCATTGGCAAGTTGAATGCCAACCTTACATATTCTGGACTGAAATCTAAGTATTTTCCCCGAACCATTGTAAGCCAATCCTTTAGGTTTGGGTTCATACTTTGATCATGGTTCCTAGTGATCCATGCGTTTGCATAGAACTCTTGAACCATTAGGATTCCGACTTGTTGAATAGGATGGAGAGTACTTCCCATCCTCTTCTTCTAACCTCTTGTCGAATCTCTGGATATTCGCCCTTTTTGAGCTTAAAAGGGACCTCAGGGATCACCTTTTTCTTGGCCACAACTTCATAGAAGTCATCTTGATGGACCTTTGAGATGAATCTCTCCATCTCCCATGATTCAGAAGTGGAAGCAATTGCCTTCCCTTTCCTCTTTCTAGAGGTTTCTCTGGCCTTAGGTGCCATTAATGGTTATGGAGAAACAAAAAGCAACACTTTTACCACACCAAACTTAAAATGTTTACTCGTCCTCGAGCAAAAGAAGAAGGAAAATAGTAGAAGAAGAAGAAAATAGAGTAGATGGAGGGGAAGTGTGTATTCGGCCAAGGGGGAGAAGAAGTGTTTGTAATGTGTGAAAATGAGATAGTGTTGAGGGGTTTATATAGGGGTGGGGGAAGGGTTAGATTTCGTGTATTAGGGTTGGGTTTGGGAGGGAAAGGATTTTTGAATTTGGAGGTAGGTGGGGTTTTTGGGGAAGAGTAGATGGATGTGAGTGGTGAGGAGTATTTGGGAAAGAGATATGGAGGTGATTCGTGAAGGGTATTTGGGGAAGAGTGTTATGAAAGGGTGTGAAGAGGAGAGAAGAAGAGGTGGGGTACGTGGGGATCCTGTGGGGTCCACAGATCCTGAGAGGTCAAGAACTTAACATCCCTGCTCCATTTAGGCGTGCAAAATGCCCTTGTGCACTTCTGGCATTAAACGCTAGGTTGCTGCTTGTTTATGGCGTTTAACGCCAGCTTTTCTCCCATTCTTGGCGTTCGACGCCAAGTAGATGCTCTATTCTGGCGTTAAACGCCAGTTTGGTGCTTGTTTCTGGCGTTTAATGCCAGCTTGATGCTTCTTTCTGGTGTTAAACACCAGTCTGCTGTTTCTTACTGGCGTTTAAATGCCAGTAAGCTCTTCCTCCAGGGTGAGCTGTTTTTAATGCTGTTTTTTCATTCTGTTTTTGATTTTTCAGTTGTTTTTGTGACTTCACAAGATCATCAACCTAAAGAAAACATAAAATAGCAATGGAAAATAAATAGATATAATTAAATAACATTAGGTTGCCTCCCAACAAGCGCTTCTTTAATGTCAATAGCTTGACAGTGAGCTCTCATGGAGCCTCACAGATAATCAGAGCAGGGTTGGGGCCTCTCAACACCAAACCTAGAGTTTGGTTGTGGCCTCCCAATACCAAACTTAGAGTTTGAATGTGGGGGTTTTGTTTGACTCTGTATTGAGAGAAGCTTTTCATGCTTCCTCTCCATTGTTACAGAAGGAGAACCTTGAGTCTTGAATACAAGGTAGTCCTCATTCAACTGAAGGACCAAATCTCCTCTGTCAACATCAATCACAGCTTTTGCTGTTGCTAGAAAGGGTCTGCCAAGGATGATGGATTCATCCTCATCCTTCCCAGTGTCTAGGATTATGAAATCAGTAGGGATGTAAAGACCTTCAACCTTTACTAGCACGTCCTCTACTAGTCCATAAGCCTATTTCATTGATTTGTCTGCCATCTCTAGTGAGATTCTTGCAGCTTGTACCTCAAAAATTTCCAATTTCTCCATTACAGAGAGTGGCATGAGGTTTATCCCTGACCCCAGGTCACACAGAGCCTTCTCAAAGGTCATGGTGCCTATGGTACAAAGTATGAAGAATTTTCTGGGATCCGGTTTCTTCTGAGGTAATGTCTGCCTCATTAATGCATTCAGTTCATTGGTGAATGGTGCACGAAATTGTGATCTCAGGCAACGGCGCCAGAAAATCTGTACGCACGTCTTAATAAATCATTTTTCATTCACAACTTTGATACAACTAACCAGCAAGTGCACTGGGTCGTCCAAGTAATAAACCTTACGTGAGTAAGGGTCGATCCCACGGAGATTGTTGGTATGAAGTAAGCTACGGTCACCTTGTAAATCTCAGTTAGGCGGATAATGATTGTTTATGGAGTTTTCGAAAATAATACTAATTAAACAGAAAATAAAGATAGAAATACTTTTGTATATTACTGGTGAGAATTTCAGATAAGCGTATAGAGATGCTTTTGTTCCTCTGAACCTCTGCTTTTCTGCTGTCTTCATCCAATCAATCCTACTCCTTTCCATGGCTGGCTTTATGTAAGGACATCACCGTTGTCAATGGCTACTTTTAATCCTCTCTGGAAAATGGTCCGATGCGCTGTAATTGCATGGCTAATCGTCTGGAGGCATCACCCTTGTCAATGGCTGCATCCTATCCTCTTGTGAAAATGGTCTAAATGCTCTGTCACAGCACGGCTAATCATCTGAGGTTCTCGATCATACTGGAATAGGATTCACCCTCCTTTTGCGTCTGTCACTACGCCCAGCACTCGCGAGTTTGAAGTTCATCATAGTCATTCAATCCCAGAGTCCTACTCAGAATACCACAGACAAGGTTTAGACTTTCCGGACTCTCATGAATGCCGCCATCAATCTAGCTTATACCACGAAGATTCTGATTAAGAGATCCAAGAGATACTCATTCAATCTAAAGTAGAACGGAAGTGGTTGTCAGGCACGCGTTCATAGGGAATGATGATGATTGTCACGTTCATCACATTCAGGTTGAAGTGCGAATGAATATCTTAGAAGCGGAATAAGTTGAATTGAATAGAAAAACAGTAGTACTTTGCATTAATCTTTGAGGAACAGTAGAGCTCCACACCTTAATCTATGGAGTGTAGAAACTCTACTGTTGAAAATACATAAGTGAAAGGTCCAGGCATGGCTGAATGGCCAGCCCCTCTGATCTAAGAACCAGACGTCCCAAGATGTCAAATACAATAGTAAAAAGTTCTATTTATAATAAACTAGCTACTAGGGTTTACAGAAGTAAGTAATTGATGCATAAATCCACTTTCGGGGCCCACTTGGTGTGTGCTTGGGCTGAGCTTGAATGTTACACGTGCAGAGGCTCTTTCTGGAGTTGAACGCCAGGTTGTAACGTATTTCTGGCGTTCAACTCTGGTTTGTGACGTGTTTCTGGCGTTTAACTCCAGATAGCAGCGTAGAACTGGCGTTCAACGCCCTTTTACGTCATCAAAACTTGGCCAAAGTATAGACTATTATATATTGCTGGAAAGCCCTAGATGTCTACTTTCCAACGCAATTAGAAGCGCGCCATTTTGATTTCTGTAGCTCCAGAAAATCCACTTTGAGTGCAGGGAGGTCAGAATCCAACAACATCAGCAGTCCTTCTTCAACCTCTGAATCTGATTTTTGCTCAAGTCCCTCAATTTCAGTCAGAAAATACCTGAAATCACAAAAAAACACACAAACTCATAGTAAAATCCAGAAATGTGAATTTAACATAAAAACTAATGAAAACATCCCTAAAAGTAACTAGATTCTACTAAAAACATACTAAAAACAGTGCCAAAAAGCGTATAAATTATCCGCTCATCACAACACCAAACTTAAATTGTTGCTTGTCCCCAAGCAACTGAAAATCAAATAGGATAAAAAGAAGAGAATATACTATAAATTCCAAACTATGAATGAAACATAGCTCCAATTAAATGAGTGGGACTTGTAGCTTTTTGCCTCTTGAATAGTTTTGGCATCTCACTTTATCCATTGAAGTTCAGAATGATTGGCATCTCTAGGAACTCAGAGTTCAGATAGTGTTATTGATTCTCCTAGTTCAGTATGATGATTCTTGAACACAGCTATTTTGTGAGTCTTGGCTGTGGCCCTAAGCACTTTGTTTTCCAGTATTACCACCAGATACATAAATGCCACAGACACATAACTGGGTGAACCTTTTCAGATTGTGACTCAGCTTTGCTAAAGTCCCCAATTAGAGGTGTCCAGGGTTCTTAAGCACACTCTTTTTTTTGCTTTGGACCTTGACTTTAACCGCTCAGTCTCAAGTTTTCACTTGACACCTACACGCCACAAGCACATGGTTAGGGATAGCTTGGTTTAGCCGCTTAGGCCAAGATTTTATTCCTTTAGGCCCTCCTATCCACTGATGCTCAAAGCCTTGGGATCCTTTCTATTTACCCTTGCCTTTTGGTTTTAAGGGTTATTGGCTTTTTGCTCTTGCCTCTTGGTTTTAAGAGCTTTTGGCTTTTTCTGCTTGCTTTTTCTTTTTTTTTTTCGCCTATATTTTTTTCTGCAAGCTTTGTTCTTTGCTACTTTTTCTTGCTTCAAGAATCATTTTTATGATTTTTCAGATTATCAAATAACATGTCTCCTTATCATCATTCTTTCAAGAGCCACCATATTTAACATTCTAAAACAACAACTTCAAAAGACATATGCACTGTTCAAGCATTCATTCAGAAAACAAAAAGTATTGTCACCACATCAATATAATTAAACTAAGTTCAAGGATAAATTCGAAACTCATGTACTTCTTGTTCTTTTGAATTAAAACATTTTTTCATTTAAGAGAGGTGATGGATTCATAGGACATTCATAACTTTAAGACATAGTTACTAAATACTAATGATCATGTAATGAAGACACAAACATGGATAAGCACTTAACATAGAGAAAACGAAAAATAGAGAATAAGAACAAGGAATGAGTCCACCTTAGTGATGGTGGCATTTCCTTCTTGAGGAACCAATGATGTCCTTGAGCTCTTCTATGTCTCTTCCTTGTCTTTGTTGCTCCTCCCTCATTGCTTTTTGATCTTCTCTTATTTCATGAAGGATGATGGAGTGCTCTTGATGTTCCACCCTTAGTTGTCCCATGTTGGAACTTAATTCTCCTAGGGAGGTGTTGATTTGCTCCCAAAAATTCTGTGGAGGAAAGTGCATCCCTTGAGGTATCTCAGGGGCTTCTTGATGATGAGCTTCTTCATGTGACTGTTGAGATCCATGAATGTGCTCTCTTGTTTGCTCCATCATTTTCTTAGTGATGGGCTTGTGAGATGAATCTTTCAATCTCCCATGGCTCAGAGGTGGAAGCAATTGTCTTCCCTTTCCTCTTCTTGAGGTTTCTCTGGCCTTAGGTGCCATTAATGGTAATGGAAAAACAAAAAGCTTATGCTTTTACCACACCAAACTTAGAATATTGCTCGCCCTCGAGCAAGAGAAGAAAGAATATAAGAAGAAGAAGAAGATATGGAGGAGATGGAGGGATGTGTGTATTCGGTCATATGGGTGGGAAAGAGATTTTGAATTTTTAAGGTAGGTGGGGTGTATGGATGTGAGTGGTAAAGTAGTGATAGGGAAGAGAGATTGAGGTGATTGGTGAAGAGTTTTGGGGAAGAGTGTTTATGAGATAGTGTGAAAGAGGGGTGAGAAGAAGTGAGTGGAGGTAGGTGGGGATCCTCTAGGGTCCACAGATCTTGAGGTGATCTTGTGGGGTCCACAGATCCTGAGGTGTTCAAGGATTTACAACCTTGCACCAAATTAGGCATGCAAAATGCCCTTGCACACAACTCTGGGCGTTCAGCGCCAGATTGGTGCTTGTTCTGGGCGTTGAACGCCCATTTATTACCCATTTCTGGCGTTGAACGCCAGAACCATGCTTGTTCTGGGCGTTCAGCGCCAGCTCTTCTCCAGGGTGCAATTCTGGCGTTCAAACGCCTAGATGCTGCCCATTTTGGGCGTTCAGCGCCAGAACCATGCTCTGTTCTAGCGTTGAACGCCAGCCAGATGCTTCTTACTGGCGTTTAAAGGCCAGTAAGGTCTTCCTCCAGGGTGTGATTTTTCTTCTGCTGTTTTTGATTCCGTTTTCAATTTTTATATTTATTTTGTGACTCCACATGATCATGAACCTAATAAAACATGAAAGAACAAGAAAAATAAAATTAGATAAATGAAAATTGGGTTGCCTCCCAACAAGCGCTTCTTTAATGTCAATAGCTTGACAGTGGGCTCTCATGGAGCCTCACAGATGTTCAGAGCATTGTTGAGACTTCCCAACACCAAACTTAGAGTTTGGATATGGGAGTTCAACACCAAACTTAGAGTTTGGTTGTGGCCTCCCAACACCAAACTTAAAGTTTGACTGTGGGGGCTCTGGTTGACTCTGCAGTGAGAGAAGCTTTTTATGCTTCCTCTCTATGTTTACAGAAGGATGACCTCGAGTTGTAAACACAAGGGAGTCCTTATTCAATTGAAGGACTAATTCACCTCTGTCAACATCAATCACAGCTCTTGCTGTGGCTAGGAAGGGTCTTCCAAGGATGATGAATTCATCCTCATCCTTCCCAGTATCTAGGACTATGAAATCAGCAGGGATGTAAAGGCCTTCGACCTTTACTAATACGTCCTCTACTTGTCCATAAGCCTGTTTTCTTGAATTGTCTGCCATCTCTAATGAGATTTTAGCAGCTTGCACCCCATAGATTCCCAGTGTCTCTATTACAGAGAGGGGCATGAGGTTTATCCCTGACCCAAGGTCACACAGAGCCTTTTCAAAGATCATGTTGCCTATGGTACAAGGTATTACGAACTTTCCAGGATCCTGTTTCTTCTGAGGCAACGTCAGTTGATCCAGATCACTTAGTTCATTGGTGAACAAGGGAGGTTCATCCTCCCAAGTCTCAATACCAAATAATTTGGCATTCAACTTCATGATTGCACCAAGGTACTTGGCAACTTGCTCTTGAGTAACATCCTCATTCTCTTCAGAAGAGGAATACTCATCAGAGCTCATGAATGGCATAAGGAGGTTCAATAGAATCTCTATGGTCTCTAGATGAGTCTCAGATTCCTTTGGTTCCTCAGAGGGAAACTCCTTATTGATCACTGGACGTCCTAGGAGGTCTTCCTCACTGGGATTCACGTCCTCAACCTCCCTTACAGGTTCGGCCATGGTGGTTATGTCAATGGCCTTGCACTCTCCTTTTGGATTTTCTTCTGTATTGCTTGGGAGAGTACTAGGAGGGATTTCAGTGATCCTTTTACTCATCTGGCCCACTTGTGCTTCCAAATTTCTAATGGAAGACCTTGTTTCATTCATGAAACTCACAGTGGCCTTAGATAGATCAGAGACTAAATTTGCTAAGCTAGATGGATTCTGCTCAGAATTCTCAGTCTGTTGCTGAGTGGATGATGGACAAGGCTTGCTATTGCTAAACCTGTATCTTTCACCATTATTAAAGCCTTGTTGAGGCTTTTGTTGATCCTTCCATGATAGATTTGGATGATTTCTCCATGATGGATTATAGGTGTTTCCATAAGGTTCACCTAAGTAATTTACCTTTGCTATTGCAGGGTTCTCAGGATCATAAGCTTCTTCTTCAGAAGATGCCTCTTGAGTACTGTTGGATGCAGCTTGCATTCCATTCAGACTCTGAGAAATCATATTGACTTGCTGAGTCAATATTTTATTCTGAGCCAATATGGTATTCAGAGTATCATTTTCAAGAACTCCCTTCTTCATAGGCGTCCCATTATTCACAGGATTCCTCTCAGAAGTGTACATGAACTGGTTAATAGCAACCATGTCAATGAGTTCTTGAGCTTCTGCAGGCGATTTCTTTAAGTGAATGGATCCACCTGCAGAGGTATCCAATGATATTTTAGCTAATTCAGACAGACCATCATAGAATATGTCCAGGATGGTCCATTCTGAAAGCATGTCAGAAGGACACTTTTTGGTCAGTCCTTTGTATCTCTCCCAAGCTTCATAGAGGGATTCACCTTCTTTCTGTCTGAAGGTCTGAACATCCACTCTAAGCTTACTCAACTTTTGAGGAGGAAAGAACTTGGCTAGGAAAGCCTTGACCAGCTTATCCCAAGAGTTCAGGCTATCTTTGGGTTGAGAGTCCAACCATATTCTAGCTCTGTCTCTCACAGCAAAAGGGAAAAGCATGAGCCTGTAGACTTCAAGATCTACTCTTTTAGTCTTAACAGTATCACATATCTGCAAGAATTCAGTTAAGAACTGAAAATGATCTTCAGATGGAAGTCCATGAAACTTGCAGTTCTGCTGCATCAGAGAAACTAATTGAGGTTTAAGCTCAAAATTGTTTGCTCCAATGGCAGGAATGGAGATGCTTCTTCCATGTAAATTGGAATTAGGTGCAGTAAAGTCACCAAGCATCCTCCTTGCATTATTATTATTTTCGGCTGCCATTTCCTCTTCTTGTTCGAAAATTTCTAAAAGGTGCTTGCTGGATTGTTGTAATTTAGCTTCTCTTAGTTTCCTCTTCAGAGTCCTTTTAAGTTCTGGATCTACTTCAACAAGAATATTCTTGTCCTTGCTCCTGCTCATATGAAAAAGAGGGACAGAAAAATAATAATAATAGGGGTCGTTTTTACCACAGTATAGAGGTCCCTATGTGAGTAGAAGAAAAGAAAAAGAAAAAATTCAAACACAGATGGAAGAGAGGGTTCGAATTTGGGTGAGATGAAGTGTTAGTAGATGAATAAATAAATAGAAGGAGATAAGAGAGGGAGAGTGAATTTTCGAAAATAATTTTTGAAAAAGAGTTAGTGGTTTTCGAAAATAGTTTTTGAAAAAGGTTAGTAATTTTTGAAATTTTAAAATCAAAAATTATAATAATTAGTTAATTAAAAAGAAATTTTGCAAAAGAGGGAAGATATTTTCGAAAATTAGAGAGAGAGGGAGTTAGTTAGGTAGTTTTGAAAAAGATAAGAAACAAACAAAAAGTTAGTTAGTTAGTTGAAATAAATTTGAAAATCAATTTTGAAGAGATAAGAGGATAAGAAGTTTAGAAAGGATATTTTAAAATCAAATTTTGAAAAAGATAAGATAAAGAGATATTTTTGAAAAGATATGATTGAAATTAGTTTTAAAAAAGATTTGATTTTTAAAATCACAATTAATGACTTGATTCACAAGAAATCACAAGATATGATTCTAGAACTCAAAGTTTGAATCTTTCTTAACAAGCAAGTAACAAACTTGAAATTTTTGAATCAAAACATTAATTGTTGATGTTATTTTCGAAAATTAGGAGATAAAGATAAGAAAAAGATTTTTGAAAAATATTTTTAAAATTTTTGAAAATAAATAAAAAAAATGGAAAAGATTTGATTTTTGAAAAAGATTTTGAAAAAGATAAGATTTTTAAATTGAAAATTTGATTTGACTCATAAAAAAAAACAACTAGATTTTAAAAATTTTTGAAAAAGTCAAATCTAATTTTCGAAATTTTGAGAGAGAAAAAGGGAAGATATTTTTTTGATTTTTGAATTTTTATGATGAGAGAGAAAAAAAACATGCAAAATGATGCAATGCATGAAAGTTATGGATCAAAGCAAGGAATGTATGCAAGAATGCTATGAATGTCAAGATGAACACCAAGAACACTTTGAAGATCATGATGAACATCAAGAACATATTTTTGAAAATTTTATATGCAAAGAAAACATGCAAGACACCAAACTTAGAAATCTTTCATGTTTAGACTCTATGGATGCAAGAATGCATATGAAAAATAAGAAAAGACACAAAACAGGAAAACATCAAGATCAAACAAGAAGACTTACCAAGAACAACCTAAAGATCATGAAGAACACTATGAATGCATGAATTTTTAAAAAATTTTATGCAAACTTTAAAACATGCAATTGACACCAAACTTAAAATTGACTCAAGACTCAAATAAGAAACACAAAATATTTTTGATTTTTATGATTTTATGATCTTTTTTGTATTTTCTTTTAATTTTTTCGAAAATCATTTTGAAAAAGAAAAATAAGGATTCCAAAATTTTTAATATGAATTCCAGGAATCTTATGCTCTTTAAACTAAAGCTCCAATCAAAGGGTCAGGCATGGCTTAATAGCCAGCGAAGCTTTAGTATGTAACTCAGACATGACACGCCTGACATTCCCTATCCAAAAGAATTAGACATGGCTTTACAGCCAGCCAGGCTTCAACATGCTTCATGAAACACTAGAATTCATTCTTAAAAATTCTGAAGAAAAATATATTTTTGAAAACATTTTTATTTTAAAATTTTTTTCGAAAACAAAGGAGAAATTTTTGAAAGATTTTTTTTGAAAAATTTTTGAAAATAAAACAAAAAGAAAATTACCTAATCTGAGCAACAAGATGAACCGTCAGTTGTCCAAACTCGAATAATCCCCGGCAACGGCGCCAAAAACTTGGTGCACGAAATTGTGATCTCAGGCAACGGCGTCAGAAACTCTATACGCACATCTTAATAAATCATTTTTCATTCACAACTTCGATACAACTAACCAGCAAGTGCACTGGGTCGTCCAAGTAATAAACCTTACGTGAGTAAGGGTCGATCCGACGGAGATTGTTGGTATGAAGCAAGCTATGGTCACCTTTTAAATCTCAGTCAGGCGCATAATGATTGATTATGGAGTTTTCGAAAATAATACTAATTAAACAGAAAATAAAGATAGAAATACTTATGTATATTACTGGAGAGAATTTCAGATAAGCGTATAGAGATGCTTTCGTTCCTCTGAACCTCTACTTTCCTGCTGTCTTCATCCAATCAATCCTACTCCTTTCCATGGCTGGCTTTATGTAAGGACATCACCGTTGTCAATGTCTACTTTTAATCCTCTCTGGAAAATGGTCCGATGCGCTGTCACTGCATGGCTAATCGTCTGGAGGCATCACCCTTGTCAACGGCTGCATCCTATCCTCTTGTGAAAATGGTCCAAATGCTCTGTCACAGCACGGCTAATCATCTGAGGTTCTCGATCATACTGGAATAGGATTCACCCTCCTTTTGCGTCTGTCACTACGCCCAGCACTCGCGAGTTTGAAGTTCGTCACAGTCATTCAATCCCAGAGTCCTACTCAGAATACCACAGACAAGGTTTAGACTTTCCGGACTCTCATGAATGCCGCCATCAATCTAGCTTATACCACGAAGATTCTGATTAAGAGATCCAAGAGATACTCATTCAATCTAAAGTAGTACGGAAGTGGTTGTGACGCACGCGTTCATAGGGAATGATGATGATTGTCACATTCATCACATTCAGGTTGAAGTGCGAATGAATATCTTAGAAGCGGAATAAGTTAAATTGAATAGAAAAACAGTAGTACTTTGCATTAATCTTTGAGGAACAGCAGAGCTCCACAACTTAATCTATGGAGTGTAGAAACTCTACCGTTGAAAATACATAAGTGAAAGGTCCAGGCATGGCCGAATGGCCAGCCCCTCTGATCTAAGAACCAGACGTCCCATGATGTCAAATACAATAGTAAAAAGTTTTATTTATAATAAACTAACTACTAGGGTTTACAGAAGTAAGTAATTAATGCATAAATCCACTTCCGGGGCCCACTTGGTGTGTGCTTGGGCTGAGCTTGAATGTTACACATGCAGAGGCTCTTTCTGGAGTTGAACGCCAGGTTGTAACATATTTCTGGCGTTCAACTCTGGTTTGTGACGTGTTTCTGGCGTTTAAATCCAGACAGCAGCGTAGAACTGGCGTTCAACGCCTTTTTACGTCATCTAAACTTGGCCAAAGTATGGACTATTATATATTGCTGGAAAGCCCTGGATGTCTACTTTCCAACGCAATTGGAAGCGCGCCATTTTGAGTTTTGTAGCTCCAGAAAATCCACTTTGAGTGCAGGGAGGTCAGAATCCAACAACATCAGCAGTCCTTCTTCAACCTCTGAATCTGATTTTTGCTCAAGTCCCCCAATTTCAGTCAGAAAATACCTGAAATCACAGAAAAACACACAAACTCATAGTAAAGTCCAGAAATGTGAATTTAACATAAAAACTAATGAAAACATGCCTAAAAGTAACTAGATTCTACTAAAAACATACTAAAAATAGTGCCAAAAGGCGTATAAATTATCCGCTCATCAGTGAACAAGGGGGGTTCATCCTCCCAAGTCTCATTACCAAATAACTTGGCATTCAGCTTCATGATTGCTCCTAGATATTTAGCAACTTGCTCTTTAGTGATGTCTTCATCCTCTTCAGAGGAAGAATATTCATCAGAGCTCATGAGTGGCAGAAGGATGTTCAGTGGAATCTCTATGGTCTCTGTATGAGCCTCAGATTCCTTTGGTTCCTCAAAGGGAAATTTCTTTCTGTCCAGAGGACGTCCCATGAGGATTTTCTCACTGGGACTCACGTCCTCCTCACTCTCTCCAGGTTCGGCCATGTTGGTCATGGTCATGGCCTTGCACTCTCTCTTGGGGTTTTCTTCTGTATTGCTTGGGAGAGTACTGGGAGGAGTTTCAGTAAACTTCTTACTCAGCTGACCCACCTGTGCCTCCAAATTTCTAATAGAGGATCTTGTTTCATTCATGAAACTTATTGTGGTCTTGGATAGATTAGAGACTATGGTTGCCAAGCCAGAATGACTCTGTTCAGAATTCTCTGTCTGTTGCTGAGAAGATGATGGAAAAGGCTTGCTATTGCTAAACTATTCCTTCCACCATTATTATTATGAAAGCCTTGATTAGGCTTCTGTTGATCCTTCCATGAGAAATTTGGGTGATTTCTCCATGAAGGGTTATAGGTGTTTCCATAGGGTTCTCCCATGTAATTCACCTCTGCCATTGCAGGATTCTCAGGATCATAAGCTTCTTCTTCAGAAGATGCTTCTTTAGTACTGTTGGATGCAGCTTGCAATCCATTCAGACTTTGAGAAATCATATTGACTTGCTGAGTCAATATTTTGTTCTGAGCCAATATGGTATTTAGAGTATCAATTTCAAGGACTCCCTTCTTCTGAGGCGTCCCATTGTTCACAGGATTCCTCTCAGAGGTGTACATGAACTGGTTATTTGAAACCATTTCAATGAGTTCCTGAGCTTCTGCAGGGGTTTTCACGTGAAGAGATCCTCCTGCAGAATGGTCCAATGACATTTTTGACAACTCAGACAGACCATCATAGAATATACTTATGATGCTCCATTCTAGAAGCATGTCAGTAGGACACCATTTGATCAGTTGCTTGTATCTTTCCCAAGCTTCATAAAGGGATTCTCCTTCCTTCTGTCTGAAGGTTTGGATTTCCACTCTAAGCTTGCTCATCTTTTGAGGTGGAAAGAATTTGGCCAGAAAAGTACTAACCAGCTTATCCCAAGAGTTCAGGCTATCCTTAGGTTGTGAATCCAACCATGTTCTAGCTCTGTCTCTTACAGCAAAAGGGAAAAGCAGAAGCCTGTAGACCTCGAGATCAACTCCACTGGTTTTGACAGTGTCACAGATTTGCAAGAATTCATCTAAAAACTGATGAGGATCTTCCATTGGAAGTCCATAAGACTTGCAATTCTGCTACATTAGAGAAACTAATTGAGGCTTAAGCTCAAAGTTGTTTGCTCCAATCGCAGGAAGTGAGATGCTTCTTTGATGAGCGGATAATTTATATGCTTTTTGGCATTATTTTTAGTATATTTTTAGTATATTTTAATTAGTTTTTATTATATTTTTATTAGTTTTTAAATAAAAATCATATTTCTGGACTTTACTATGAGTTTGTGTATTTTTCTGTGATTTCAGGTATTTTCTGGCTGAAATTGAGGGACCTGAGCAAAAATTTGATTCAGAGGCTGAAAAAGGACTGCAGATGCTGTTGGATTCTGACCTCCCTGCACTCGAAGTGGATTTTCTGGAGCTACAGAAGCCCAATTAGCACGATCTCAATTGCGTTGGAAAATAGACATCCTGGGCTTTCCAGAAATATATAATAGTCTATACTTTGCCCAAGATTTGAGGGCCCAAACCGGCGTTCAAAATCAGCATAGAAATTCTGGCATCAAAACGCCAGAACTGGCATAAAAGCTAGAGTTAAACACCCAAACTGGTACAAAAGCTGGCGTTTAACTCCAAGAAAAGTCTCTACACGTGAAAGCTTCAATGCTCAGCCCAAGCACACACCAAGTGGGCTAGGAAGAAGATTTCTGCATTAATTACCTATTTCTGTAACCCTAGGCTACTAGTTTTCAATAAATAGGACGTTTTGCTATTGTATATACCATCTTTGAATCATGTTTTGATGATTGAACCCTCTTTGGGGGGGGGGGGTGATGAGATATTTTCGCGGAGAAACGAATTTCTCCAAAACACCCAAAACTAACCGGCAAGTGTACCGGGTCGCATCAAGTAATAAAAACTCACGGGAGTGAGGTCGATCCCACAGGGATTGAAGGATTGAGCAATTTTAGCTTAGTGGTTAATTTAGTCAAGCGAATCAAGATTTGGTTGAGTGTTTTGTGATTTGCAGAAATTAAATTGCATGGAATTAAAGAGAACAGGAAATAAATTGCTGAATCTTAAAGAACAAGAAATTAAATGGCAGAAACTTAGAATGCAAGAAATGTAAATTGCGAAATCTTAAAGTGCAAGAAATGTAAATGACTTGAATTGTAAAGGGGATTGGGACTTGGATTTGCAGAAATTAAACAAGGAAAAGTAAATTTGCATCAAGCAGAGAAGTAGAAGAGGGTTTGGGTTAAATCGGATCTTGAAGCAGAAAAGTAAATGAACATGAAAACAGTAAACAGAGAATTAGAAATTGAAAGTTCAGATCTCAAGACCCAGAGACTAGAAAACTAAGTCTAGATCTCAATACCTTCCTAGATCCAACAAGAACAATTGCAAGGGAATTGTAAATTGTAAGGAAAGTAGATGAAGAGCAATTAACAGAAATTAAATTCAATCAAGCAGTAAATAAAGCAGAGAGATCCAAGGATGAGATTGAAACAGAATTTTTTCAATTCTCCAACCCAAGATCCAAGACAATTGTAATTGAAATTGAAAGCAATAAAACTAAGAGGAAGAGAAGTGAATTCTCCTTCCCCAAGACTAAGAAATTAAAGATCACTCAATATTCAAAGCTCTTCGAAAACTATTATGAAAATTCCAAAGGAAAGCTCTCCGAAGAACTTGAATTCTATCCTATTTATACACTTTCTTCAAATGATCTTCAAGCCTTGAGTTGGGCCTTTGCTCTTGGTGGAATTGGGTTGAAAGAGGCCTTGGTTGATTGCTCTTGGAGTTTGGAGAAGAACCAAAGTGAACCAAATGAACCGTGTTGGAGTTTTGCAAAAGTTGGAGTAAAAGTTGGAGCAAAAGTTAGGGTCTAACTTTTGGTCCAACTTTTCATATCAGCCCCCATATTTTGCTGATACCCACGTTGGTGCAAAAGTTAGGGGTCTAACTTTTGCTCCAACGTTGGCCTTCCTTGGGGCACTTATGGCGCCAACGTTAGCCCAAAGTTAGGGGCTAACGTTGGCGCAAACTTTTGCTCCTTCCCTTGTATTTTTCATGTGCCAACGTTAGCCCAAAAGTTAGGGGCTAACGTTGGCGCAAACTTTTGGTGGCCAGGGAGGTTTTTCTTATGCCAACGTTAGCCACCACGTTAGGGGCTAACGTTGGCGCAAACTTTTGGTGCCCAGGGGTGATTTTCATGTGCCAACGTTAGCCCAAAAGTTAGGGGCTAACGTTGGCGCAAACTTTTGGTGCCCAGGGAGTGATTTTCAAGTTCCAACGTTAGCCCAAAAGTTAGGGGCTAACGTTGGGGCTAACTTTTCACCCAAAAGTTTGTGTAAAAGTTTGAGGCTAACTTTAGGTCCAGCTTTTTGCTTCCTGGTTCAAGTTCACTTATTCCATTGTCCTCTCTTTACTCCTAGCTATTCCTTCTTGCTTCAACCTTTCTCCAAGCTTTCTTCACCTATCATTAATCAACCAAACACATCAAAGCTATGCTTAAAATCATGAGATATTCATTCTTTTATAATATGTGACAATTATAGTATAAAACCTCATGAAATAGCATGAATTCATACATGGTTGATTAAATCAAAGGAAGCATGAAAATCTATCTAATTGACTTGCTTGTAGCTCAAGAAAGTGCATAATTCTAATGAAAACAAAAGAAAAAGGCTAGTGAAACTAGGCTAAGATGACTTGTCATCACAACACCAAACTTAAAGCTTGCTTGTCCCCAAGCAAGAAATGAATTATGCTCATATGTTCTTTCACTTAGGAAGGATTGAAGAATAAATTGTAAGGTCCTGTGAGTGAAGTGATCAAGTATCAATGGGGTGAACTCTAAATCATATGCTCTTGCAAGGGTTTCAGTGCTCACTAGTCCTCACATATTAGGAGTCTTAGGTCTTAGGATTTTCATCCAAATGGTATCATGGAGATCTCTTTATATGTAGTCACCTTGAAGCAGCTTATAGTTTTCTGTGCTTTGGCCTTGACTCTAAGTGTCATGTCTCAAAGCGGCTCTTTAGATAAGCTTTCAATCAATACTCCTAAACCAGTTGGTTTTAAGCTATTAGGTGTTAAAGCACCCCTAAGGATTTACTTGCTCAAGCCTCTTTCCTTGACACAGCTCAACCACAAGCATTTACTAGGCTAACAACTCTTTGAGTTTTGTTTCTTCTTTCTTTTTCTGCCTAGTAATTGATGCTCAGAGCCTTGGGCCATGTTCTTTTTGTTTTTGTATTTTCTTTTCTTTCTTTTGTTTTGTTTGCTGCTTCTTGGATCAATAAATTTTTGAGAATCTCCACAAAACTTCTTTGAACTTCATGTCCCGCCTATGAGCTCCCATGCAAGTTTTCACAAGCATGCAACCTCAATACATAATCATACAACTAGAACCACCACTTTTCCCAATCTTTTGCTTGCCTCAAAACTGATTGATTCCTCAATCCTTCTTTTCAAAGAACTTTCATGTGATGCATTTCTTGAAAATTGAGTGCAAACAAGTTTTGAAAATAAGAATGTTGTGAATGATCAAGCATCTTGCTTCTTGAATAACAGAAAGACTATGCTATGCAGGCATGCAGGGGTAAAAAAAAACTATACTATGCAGATAAGCAGGGCAGATAAGGATACAATCCAACCTTCAATTACAGCAATATTTGATGTAAAACAATCACTTAACAATACAACCTGTTGAAGTTTACTTGCTTTCCTTCTTCTCATCATCATCATTGCTAGCCTTCATGTTCATCTTTCACCTCTTTGATTGATGATGCTAAACATCTCCAAAAGCTTGTATGATACTCTGCAGTGATATTGAAAGTTGCTTGTTCCCCAAGCACTTGGAAACAATGGTTAATTTTCATGATTTATTTGCGGGCTTTTTGAACTTACTTTGGTGTGGGAACACCAAACTTAGTACCTTGCCAATGGTTAACCATGTGTGATAATTTCTTTTTCTTTTTCAAAAGTGATAGAACTGAAAAGTAAGAAAAACAGTAAAATGGCTAACTAGTTCATCCAGTATGCTTGAAGCCTACATTATGCAGAAAGTGAGAATGTGTGTTACAATGGGGTTTTGGTGGACACCAAACTTAGAATCCTTCATTCTCCTTTATATTGTTTTGGTGTGTACACCAAACTTAGCTTCTTGAAATCTAGATAAAACTAATTAACCTTTTTATTGAAATAGGTATGAAAAGATAGTTACCTCCGGTTGGGTTGCCTCCCAACAAGCGCTCTTTTATTGTCACTAGCTTGACATCCTCTGTGCTTGTTCAGCTCAAATTCTGAGCTTCCTTCTCCTTGTCCCATTATCCTTCTAAGTGAGGCTTTGCTTTCTTCTCACTCGTTTCTGTGAGGTTTTTGGCTAATTGTTCCATTTGCTTCCCAATTCCCCCGAGTAAGTTCTCATGGTGTTTGTTCATCATCACTTGATGTGTCATCATTCTCTCTACTACGCTCTCTAGATTGGTGATCCTTTGAGAATTCTGTGAGATTGTGTGGTGATGTTGTTGCAGGTTTGGGAAGTGGTTGTTGTAGTTGAAGTTCCTTGGTTCCTGATGTTGAAGTTCCCTCATTCTTAGATAAGAATGTGGCTTCCATGGTGGGAACTGTGCATTCACTGTAGTGGAATGGAGAAAATCAAGTTGTCTAGCCATTGACTCCAATTGTTGCTGAGTTTGCTGATGTAGCTGTTTGCTTTGATTCATGACTGCCTTCATTCCTTCAAGATTCATCGTATCTTTCTCTGAAGTTGCATTCTGTGGTGTCTCAAAGGAGTGTTGGTTGTTGGTTCTCTTGTCATTGAACCTTGCAGTTCCTTGACCAGTTGCTGTTGCTTCGAGTAAGTCATCTGAGAAGTGATCCACCGCTCTTCTCGTTTCTGGGGTTAATCCTTCGTAGAATACTTGAAAAGCCACTTTGTCATTTGCTTTCTTGTATCTTTCCCATGCTTTGAGCAATGGTTCTTCCTCTCCTTGCATGAATGGATGTGTTCCCTCTTTCATCTTGATGTTCTGTTGGGATGTAGAGAATTTGGCTAGAAATTTGGCAACCAAACCATCCCAACTAGTGATACTTCCTTGGGGAAGAGTTTCAAGCCATTGTGCTGCCTCATCCTTTAGTGAGAAAGGAAATAGCAAGAGCTTATAGACATCATTATTGACAACATCACAGATCTTCAGAAAAATAGATAGATGCTGTTCAGGATCCTCCAATGGATTTCCACCATAGGAACAATTGTTCTCTATTAGTGTAATGATTTGCGGCTTCATGTTGGCATGTTCTTCTTTCTCAGAAACTTCATTTTCAATGATATCCTTCCCTCTGGCTACTCTTTTTTCCTGCGACAAAAAAATCAACAACGGAACACACAGTGATACTCTTGAAAATTGAGTGTAGTCAGTTGAGACAAAACTTCAAATAGTTAGTGGGTTAGTCAAAAATTAAAGAAAAAATGCTTGATCTAGATTACCACCTCACTTAATCATTGTGAATCTAATCAATCCCCGGCAACGGCGCCAAAAACTTGATGAGATATTTTCGCGGAGAAACGAATTTCTCCAAAACACCCAAAACTAACCGGCAAGTGTACCGGGTCGCATCAAGTAATAAAAACTCACGGGAGTGAGGTTGATCCCACAGGGATTGAAGGATTGAGCAATTTTAGCTTAGTGGTTAATTTAGTCAAGCGAATCAAGATTTGGTTGAGTGTTTTGTGATTTGCAGAAATTAAATTGCATGGAATTAAAGAGAACAGGAAATAAATTGCTGAATCTTAAAGAACAAGAAATTAAATGGCAGAAACTTAGAATGTAAGAAATGTAAATTGCGGAATCTTAAAGTGCAAGGAATGTAAATGACTTGAATTGTAAAGGGGATTGGGACTTGGATTTGCAGAAATTAAACAAGGAAAAGTAAATTTGCATCAAGCAGAGAAGTAGAAGAGGGTTTGGGTTAAACCGGATCTTGAAGCAGAAAAGTAAATGAACATGAAAACAGTAAACAGAGAATTAGAAATTGAAAGTTCAGATCTCAGGACCCAGAGACTAGAAAACTGAGTCTAGATCTCAATGCCTTCCTAGATCCAACAAGAACAATTGCAAGGGAATTGTAAATTGCAAGGAAAGTAGATGAAGAGCAATTAACAGAAATTAAATTCAATCAAGCAGTAAATAAAGCAGAGAGATCCAAGGATGAGATTGAAACAGAATTTCTTCAATTCTCCAACCCAAGATCCAAGACAATTGTAATTGAAATTGAAAGCAATAAAACTAAGAGGAAGAGAAGTGAATTCTCCTTCCCCAAGACTAAGAAATTAAAGATCACTCAATATTCAAAGCTCTCCGAAAACTATTATGAAAATTCCAAAGGAAAGCTCTCCGAAGAACTTGAATTCTATCCTATTTATACACTTTCTTCAAATGATCTTCAAGCCTTGAGTTGGGCCTTTGCTCTTGGTGGAATTGGGTTGAAAGAGGCCTTGGTTGATTGCTCTTGGAGTTTGGAGAAGAACCAAAGTGAACCAAATGAACCGGGTTGGAGTTTTGCAAAAGTTGGAGTAAAAGTTGGAGCAAAAGTTAGGGTCTAACTTTTGGTCCAACTTTTCATATCAGCCCCCATATTTTGCTGATACCCACGTTGGTGCAAAAGTTAGGGGTCTAACTTTTGCTCCAACGTTGGCCTTCCTTGGTGCACTTATGGCGCCAACGTTAGCCCAAAAGTTAGGGGCTAACGTTGGCGCAAACTTTTGCTCCTTCCCTTGTATTTTTCATGTGCCAACGTTAGCCCAAAAGTTAGGGGCTAACGTTGGCGCAAACTTTTGGTGGCCAGGGAGGTTTTTCTTATGCCAACGTTAGCCACCACGTTAGGGGCTAACGTTGGCGCAAACATTTGGTGCCCAGGGGTGATTTTCATGTGCCAACGTTAGCCCAAAAGTTAGGGGCTAACGTTGGCGCAAACTTTTGGTGCCCAGGGAGTGATTTTCAAGTTCCAACGTTAGCCCAAAAGTTAGGGGCTAACGTTGGGGCTAACTTTTCACCCAAAAGTTTGTGCAAAAGTTTGAGGCTAACTTTAGGTCCAGCTTTTTGCTTCCTGGTTCAAGTTCACTTATTCCATTGTCCTCTCTTTACTCCTAGCTATTCCTTCTTGCTTCAACCTTTCTCCAAGATTTCTTCACCTATCATTAATCAACCAAACACATCAAAGCTATGCTTAAAATCATGAGATATTCATTCTTTCATAATATGTGACAATTATACTATAAAACCTCATGAAATAGCATGAATTCATACATGGTTGATTAAATCAAAGGAAGCATGAAAATCTATCTAATTGACTTGCTTGTAGCTCAAGAAAGTGCATAATTCTAATGAAAACAAAAGAAAAAGGCTAGTGAAACTAGGCTAAGATGACTTGTCATCAGGGGGGAGGGGGGCTGGCCATTCTTGCTGCCTGATCCTTGTTCTTATGTATTCTCAACAGTAGAGTTTCTACACACCATAGATTAAGGTGTGGAGCTCTGCTGTTCTTCATGAATTAATACAATTACTATTGTTCTTCTATTCAATTCACGCCTACTTTTTCTCTAAGATATTCATTCGTTCTTCAACTTGATGAATGTGATGATCCGTGACACTCATCATCATTCTCACCTATGAACATGTGCCTGACAACCACCTCTGTTCTACTAGCAATGACTTGAATGCGTATCTCTTGGGTTTCTAATCTAAGATTGGAACCTTCGTGGTATAGGCTAGAATTATTGGCGGTCATTCTTGAGATCCGGAAAGTCTAAACCTTGTCTGTGGTATTCCGAGTAGGATCTGGGAAGGGATGACTGTGACGAGCTTCAAACTCGCGATTGTTGGGTGTGTGACAGATGCAAAAGGATCAATGGATCCTATTCCAACATGATCGAGAACCGACAGATGATTAGCCGTGCGGTGACAGCGCATTTGAAACATTTTCACTGAGAGGACGGGAAGTAGCCATTAACAACGGTGATGCCCAACATAAAGCTTGCCATTTAAGGGAGTATGAATGATTGGATGAAGGCAATAGGAAAGCAGAGGTTCAAGAGGAACAAAGTATCTTCATACGCTTATCTGAAATTCCTACCAATGAATTACATAAGTATCTCTATCTTTATTTTATGTTTTATACATCTTTAAATTATCAATCCTCCATAACCATTTGAATCTGCCTGACTGAGATTTACAAGATGACCATAGCTTGCTTCAAGCCAACAGTCTCTGTGGGATTGACCCTCAATCACGTAAGGTATTACTTGGACGACCCAGTGCACTTGCTAGTTAGTTGTGCGGAATTGTGACAAAGTGTGATTCACGTTTGAGAGCTCCAAGTCTTTGGCGCCATTGTTGATGATCACAATTTCGTGCACCAAGTTTTTGGCGCCGTTGCCGGGGATAGAACGAACAACAATTTCACATTTGTTTCCAGTAACAACAATGCCAAGTTTGGTCCGGCAAAAACACCAAGTTTTTGGCGCTGTTGTCGGGGATTGTTCGAATTTGGACAACTGACGGTTTATGTTGTTGCTTAGATTAGGTAATTTTACTTTTCAATTTCAAAAAAAAAAAATTTCAAAAATACAAAAATATTTCTATTCTGTTCTTCATAGTTTTTAAGAATGAATTCTAGAGTTTCATGATGATTTGTTGATGCTTGGCTGGCTGTGAAGCCATGTCTAATCTTTTGGACCGAGGTTTCAACTTATCATCACAAGAGCTTGTTGATTTCTATCAATTTTGCTGTTGAAAGTAATGATCTGCTAAAGCTTGGCTGGCCATTGGCCATGTCTAGTGTTTTGGACCGGAGCTTCCACTGAAAGCTTGGCTGGCTAGTATGCCATGTCTAATTCCTGGACCGAAGTCTTTGACTAACATTGCAATGATTTCTGGAATTCTTATTAAAAATTTTGAATCCCTTTATTTTCCTTTCCACTCAATTTTCGAAAAATAAAAAAAAATTTATAAAACCATAAAAATCAAAAAATATTTTATGTTTCTTGTTTGAGTCTAGTATCAATTTTTAAGTTTGGTGTCAATTGCATGTCTTTATTCTTCTTTCATTTTTCAAATACATGCATTATGTTCTTCATTGATCTTCAAGTTATTCTTGATGATTTCCTTGCTCTGATCATTAATTTCTCTTGTTTTGTGTCTTTTGTTGTTTCTTACATGCATTTTCAAATTGTTATAATCCTTAGTATACAAACTTCTAAGTTTGGTGTCTTGCATGCATTGTTTATTTGATCTTAGTTGCATTTTTTTTATTGTTTCTCATCAATAAAAATTCAAAATTTTTTTTCAAAATTATGTCTTTTCAAGTCAATAATATAGAGAATTGAAGATTCAGAACATTCAGCAGAGGAATTACACAGAAAAAGCTGGGCGTTCAAAACCCCCAGTGAAGAAGGAAAACTGGCGTTTAAACACCAGCCAGCGTACCTAGCTGGGCGTTAAACGCCCAAAAAGGTAGGATTTTGGGCGTTAAACACCAGAATGGATGCTATTCTGGGCGTTTAACGCCAGGATGACACTATAGGGAAGATTTTGTTTTTAATTCAAATCTTTTTCAAGTTTTCATAATTTTTCAAAATCAAATTTTTTTCAAATCATATCTTTTCAATCATATCTTTTCAAAATCAATTTCTTTTCAATTTTTTTATTTATTACTATTTTCAAAAATCTTTGCTACAATTAGTGATTTTCAAGTTATTATTTGCCTATTAAGAAAGGATCAAAAGTTTTAATTCTAGAATCATATCTTCTAATTTCTTGTTGGTCAAGTAATCAACTTTAATGCTAAAACTTTCTTCTTTTAAATTTGATTCTCAATCATATCTCCTCAATCATATCTTCTCAATCACATCTTTTTCAAAATTAATTTTCAATCATATCTTTTTTATTTCTAATTTCAAAATCTTTTCCAAAAATCACTTAATTTCTTTCCCAATCTTAGTTTTCGAAAATCATCAATCAAATTTTTAAATTTCTTTTAATTATTTCAAAATCTTTTACTTTAATTTCGAAAATTCTTCCCCTCTTCTCACACCCTTCTATTTAAGGACTAACACTCCTCCTCAATACGCAATTCGAGCTCTATCTCCCTTGATAAGTTCGAATTCTCTCTTCTCTACCTCCTCCTTCTATTCTTCTTTTCATCTGACACCTCAAGGGACATTTATTATTTAATCAAAGATCCAAACAAGGGACATTTATTATTTTTTACTTAGGCTTGTAATGTGCTAAAATTAATAACAAATGGGTTTAGCATAGGCTCAAAGTTGGCTAACAAAGAAAGATAAAAGGTAGGCTGTTTGGGTAAGTGAGCTAATTGAAACAATGGCCTCAATCATATAAGTGCATTCATACACAAAAGAAAGGACATAAAGAATCAAACAAATCAAATATTACAATAATAGAAAGTGAATAATACACACAAGAATGAAAATAAGTGGTTATATGATGTAACCACACAATTAGGCTCAAATGAAAGCATACATGATGTGGGCGGAAATCAACGATTAAGAAATTAATATAAGAAATACGTTGCGAGTACAGTTCTTAACCAGCAAAAATCCGCTTATCAATTTAAAAAGGTTGTCACAAAATTAGAATAAAAATACTGGGAGTATGAATCTGATGCGCATAAACTTGTTATGCTACGATTTAGGAAATTGCACGATCGGCAAAATTCCTTCCGGCAAGTGCACCGGTTATCGTCAAGTAAAAACTCACAATAGAGTGAGGTCGAATCCCACAAGGATTGGTTGAGTGAGCAATTCGGATTAGAAGTGTGTTCTAGTTGAGCGGAATCAAGATTTAGATGAGAATTGCGGAATGTAAAATTGGCGGGAAAAGTAAATGACAAGAAATTGAAATGGCAGAATCTTAAATTGCATGAATTAAAGAGCAGAAGCTAAATTGCTGAAATTAAAAGGGAATGGGGGTGATTGCATGAATTGAGTTGCAGAATATAAAGAGAAAGTGGAAATCAGAAATGGGGAATTCATTGGGTGTTAGGAGATATTGAGATCTCCGAATCAAAACATGTTTATCTCTTCCTCAACCAATGCGTTCATTGAATTTTGCTTGGCAATCTTATATGATTGGATCCCAATCCCTTGGCTCACCAATTCTCTCTAAAAACAAACAAATTCCCAATCCCTTGGTTTAAATGTTCATAAGAAGAGATGATGCTCGATCACTGATTATACCACACAGTTTCATGAACCACAATTTGGTAGGATTACATGTCACAATATCCATCCAAACCCCAATCCAATTCACTGTGAGAAAGCTTCTCTAGCATGAATCCTCCATTCTTTTCCCAAGGTTCCGAAGGATTCCAATTATGGGTAGTTTCTTTCCCAAGACAACTACCCAATGGAATTAGATCGAGAAGCTTTCTAACAAAATTCAAGAGAAAAGATTGAAGAAGAAGATAAACTATTATTGATTCATTGAATTACAATAGAGCTCCCTAACCCAATGAAAGGGGTTTAGTGAGTCATAGCTCTGAATTCAACTACAAAGATATGAAAACTAGCTAAATAAAAAAGTAAAAGTCTAAAAAGTCCCCCTCAGGGGCTGGATTCCCCTTCAATCCCCCCCCTTTCTTGAGTCGTCACTTTGTTCTCTTGTCAACCTTGCCAATTTGATGCCAAATATAGACTATTATACCTCGTTGGAAAGCTATGGATGTCAGCTTTCTAACGCAACTGG
The DNA here is from genome assembly GCF_003086295.3 of Arachis hypogaea. Classification (NCBI taxonomy): domain Eukaryota; kingdom Viridiplantae; phylum Streptophyta; class Magnoliopsida; order Fabales; family Fabaceae; genus Arachis; species Arachis hypogaea. The sequence continues at coordinate 81,960,548 of NC_092053.1, forward strand.
AAGCATCTCAATTGGATCTCTACAACTCGAGTTATACTCCATGGAAGGTGAAGAGGTCAGCTGGCCTGATTGCATGTTGGTACTATGCTCTTCTATGCACATTACGGGCTGTTTTCTCCCTCAATTTTTAGTATCCACCATGCATGCCATATATGCTTGGAAAGCTCTAGATGTCTTCTTTCCAATGCATTTTGAATCACCTCATTTGGAGTTTTGTAGCTCAAGTTATTTATGTTTGAAGAAGGCATGGTCAAGCTGTTCCATATAACACGTTTAAGCTCCAGTTTAAGCTTAAACTGGAGCTTAAACGCTGGCACTCCCTGGAGGCACAAGCTCGAGCACGTTTAAGCTTCAGTTTAAGGTTAAACTGAAGCTTAAACATGGAAATGGAAGAAGGCAACCCTGGAGTGTGGAATTGTCGAACACGTTTAAGCTTCAGTTTAAGGTTAAACTGAAGCTTAAACGTGGAAATGGAGGAAAGCCATCCTGGTTCATTTCTCAATTCTGGCGTTTAACCTCCAGTTTAAGGTTAAACTGGAGGTTAAACGTGGAAATGCTTCCTTGGTGAAATTCTCATTCTGGCGTTTAACTTCCAGTTTAAGGTTAAACTGGAGGTTAAACGCCAGTTCCAGCATTTCTTAGCCTTCATGATTCTGGCGTTTAAGCTCCAGTTTAGGCTTAAACTGGATCTTAAACTCCACATGTGATATTCAAGCTTCCTTTATTGATTTTGTTGCTTCCTTGCCTAGCCTCTTCTTCCCTGAAATCATCCAAACAATTGCATCAAAGTCTTGCAAAAATTCATGAGAATTCTTCCATTCATAGCTTTCAAGGAATATAACTAAAAACTCATGGAATTTGCATCAAAATCTTCATGTTGAATGATTTAAGACAAGCATGACTATTTGGCCCAAAATGATTACTTAAGGCTCAAAAAAATGCATAAAACAACTAAAAATAAAAGAAAAAGGCTAGTGAAACTAGCCTAAGATGCCTTGGCATCACAACACCAAACTTAATCCTTGCTTGTCCCCAAGCAAGTTCTGAATTATTGAGAAGAAAGAATGAAACAGAAAGTAAATTCATTAGCCATATCAGTAAGTAATTGACATTGATTAATGGGGTGTTCATGCAGAAAGTTGTTGCAGCATCACTTTATTGTTTCTTAGGTAAGAATGTCACTTTTTATGTTTCCACTAAAACACTGCTTATGGCCTCTTGTTATTCACATATCCTTGGCAAGTTTCTTTTCTTTGTTTTTCTTTTTCTTTGAGCTTATTTGCTCCTTGTTGCTCAGTGTCATGTGTTGCTCAAGCCTTTGGCATTTTCTTTTTCTTATTAGTGCACTACACATATCCACTACAGGCATTTTAGTTCACATTTCTTCTTGAGACATTGGTGCCCAGCACCTCTTTGTGTGACTAAATGTTTTGTATTTAGGTTGCTCTTGATAATGGACTTTTGGTTGATAATCCCGGGTTAGTTAACCCAAGTTACCAAGTGTTGAAACACTCCTCAGAACCTATTCATCCAAGCATATCCTTAATACATAAACACCACAGGCATTTGTCTCAGAAGTTCAAACCATTGGTGCCTAGCTTATTTTCTCAATTTTTTTTTGCTTTTTGGTTGCCCTTTTTCAGTGGCTTTTTCTTCTTCTTTTTCTTTCTTTTTCATGGCCAAAGACATTTATTCATCAAGATCCATAGACAGCATCCTAATTTCCACTAAAAGTGACAATTCTAACTTTATTTCTTAGTGAGCTGACTATTCAATCAAACATGCATACCACCACTTAATCTTATTTGATTTCTTACCAAATGGAATTGAGTTACTTTTGTTCAAACATTTCTTTTATTTTATGGAAACAGAACAAGCATGGCAAGCATTTGTTTAAGAAGATGAAGTTATCCAGACACTTAGACTATCACTTATTTGAAAATTAAACAAACAGACAAACAAAAACTGCAATGACTCAAACTTAAAGCAGGGGTGCATGCAAACTTCAAATATCAGCAATTCAAAGTACAAGCAATTAAGTGACAATACAACCTTTTAGCATCTTCTTTGTTGTTCATCATCCTTCCTAGCCTTGGTGTTCTCTTTGATGATGATGTATATTCCTTCCATGAGATTGATTGTCTTCCTGCAAAGCTATTAGAAGTTGCTTGTTCCCCAAGCACTTTGAGAATTGGTTAGCATGCATGGATGTTTGTAGGCCTCTGAACTTAGATTGGTGTGTGAACACGAAACTTAGTTCCTTGCCATATGCAGCAATTGGGATCATATGCAGAAAACCTCATGTGCTTTTATTAAGAAAATAACTATGAACTAGAAAAAGAAACTATGAACTAGAAATTAAACTATTGTTTAAGTAGTTTCCCTGATTGGTTGGAGCTAGTGACTAGTCATGCTGAGGTAGAAATGTGCCTTTAATGAAGTTTTTGGTGGAACACCAAACTTAGAATCTCACATTCACCCTTGAATTGTTTTGGTGTGCAACACCAAACTTAGCTCCTTGCAATACAGATAAATCTACTTAACTCTTTTATTGAAATAACTAGAAAAGAAAAACTACCTTTGGTTGGGTTGCCTCCCAACAAGCGCTTCTTTAACGTCATTAGCTTGACATGCTGTTCCTGACTTTCTTCCTCTTCCTCCAGTTTGTTAAGAGGAATGACTTTAAGTGGATAAAGGAGCTAGTTAGTGCCCCTTCTTGTGAATGCTTCTTTCCAGCAAGCTTTCCCTTGTGATTGGCTTGAGTGAACTTGCTTGTTGGCTCAGGAGTTGGATTGTTCTTCGACCTTCTCTTCTTCATGGATATGGTCCTTTGTTTCTCGGTCACAATCCTCATTTTGGTGCTTGTTTCTACTGCCTTCACATCCTTGATCTCAGAACTTGGTTGTTGTTGGACAGTTGGAGTATCTTGTTCATCAAAAGCTTCCTGAATTTGTGGTTCAATGAACCTTTCCTCTTTGCAACTCTCTGTTTCATTGGAGTGTGATCTCCCTTGATTGACTTTCTCCCTTTCTTGTTCTTCTGATTCCTCCCTTGGGTTTGCCATGGTATCACTAGAAGAATTGTGGGTAGGGATTTGCTTTGATAGATATCCAATTTGTGCTTCTAGCTTTTGAATGGCAGCACCTTGATTTTGTAAGTTGGATATCACTTCTTCCTTAAAGCCTTTCAAATCGGCCACATCTCTGCCCATAGTTGCAAGCATTCCTTCTATCCTGTTTAATTGATCTTGAAATTGTTGGTTCGGATTGGGTTGATGAGGTTGATTATCTTGGCTGTGATATGGTGGCTGGGGGTATGTGTTTTGTGTGGGCTGATAGAGTCTTTGGTTGGAGTGTTGGTAGTGGTATGACTCTTGTGTGTAGTGGAATGAGTCTTGTGGATAGTGAAATGAATTGTATGAATTTGAGAAGGAATTTTGTGCTGAGAAATGCTCAAATGATGAAGAATTTGGATATGTAAAACTAGGAGGTGAGGTTGGATAATTCAGAGGTGATGGCTCTTGATGAATGGGGTGTGAATAAGTGAAATCTCTTTGGTTTTGATCTTCCCAGCCCCAACTTGAGTAGTGATCAAATTCACCAAAACATGGACCATTTTGTGGCTCTGGGAAGTACCCCGTTTCCTGTTCCTGATACTCCCACCCACCATGAGCATAATAACATGAATCATTCTGTGGTGGTGGAGAGTTTCTCATGAATTTTGATTGACCAAAAGATGATGGATACTCCTTTCTTTTTTGCAATGTGCTCAGTCTCAAACAATACTCATCCAAAGATAGTGGAAATTCCATAGTGAGGCAATATCACAAACAGCTAGTGGTTAGTATGCTAACAAGTGAATAAGCAAAGAAAACAAATTAAAATTTGCAGAAATTAGCAGTAATAAACTGAAACAAAAACTATTAACAAAAGAAAAGAAAAATTGCTCACTCTAGTTAACTTCCAATTGGAGAATTGTCAATCGAAAACCAATCCCCGGCAACGGCGCCATAAACTTGATGCGCATAAACTTGTTATGCTACGATTTAGGAAATTGCACGATCGGCAAAATTCCTTCCGGCAAGTGCACCGGTTATCGTCAAGTAAAAACTCACAATAGAGTGAGGTCGAATCCCACAAGGATTGGTTGAGTGAGCAATTCGGATTAGAAGTGTGTTCTAGTTGAGCGGAATCAAGATTTAGATGAGAATTGCGGAATGTAAAATTGGCGGGAAAAGTAAATGACAAGAAATTGAAATGGCGGAATCTTAAATTGCATGAATTAAAGAGCAGAAGCTAAATTGCTGAAATTAAAAGGGAATGGGGGTGATTGCATGAATTGAGTTGCAGAATATAAAGAGAAAGTGGAAATCAGAAATGGGGAATTCATTGGGTGTTAGGAGATATTGAGATCTCCGAATCAAAACATGTTTATCTCTTCCTCAACCAATGCGTTCATTGAATTTTGCTTGGCAATCTTATATGATTGGATCCCAATCCCTTGGCTCACCAATTCTCTCTAAAAACAAACAAATTCCCAATCCCTTGGTTTAAATGTTCATAAGAAGAGATGATGCTCGATCACTGATTATACCACACAGTTTCATGAACCACAATTTGGTAGGATTACATGTCACAATATCCATCCAAACCCCAATCCAATTCACTGTGAGAAAGCTTCTCTAGCATGAATCCTCCATTCCTTTCCCAAGGTTCCGAAGGATTCCAATTACGGTAGTTTCTTTCCCAAGACAACTACCCAATGGAATTAGATCGAGAAGCTTTCTAACAAAATTCAAGAGAAAAGATTGAAGAAGAAGATAAACTATTATTGATTCATTGAATTACAATAGAGCTCCCTAACCCAATGAAAGGGGTTTAGTGAGTCATAGCTCTGAATTCAACTACAAAGATATGAAAACTAGCTAAATGAAAAAGTAAAAGTCTAAAAAGTCCCCCTCAGGGGCTGGATTCCCCTTCAATCCCCCCCCTTTCTTGAGTCGTCACTTTGTTCTCTTGTCAACCTTGCCAATTTGATGCCAAATATAGACTATTATACCTCGTTGGAAAGCTATGGATGTCAGCTTTCTAACGCAACTGGAAGCACCTCAATTGGATCTCTACAACTCGAGTTATACTCCATGGAAGGTGAAGAGGTCAGCTGGCCTGATTGCATGTTGGTACTATGCTCTTCTATGCACATTACGGGCTGTTTTCTCCCTCAATTTTTAGTATCCACCATGCATGCCATATATTCTTGGAAAGCTCTAGATGTCTTCTTTCCAATGCATTTTGAATCACCTCATTTGGAGTTTTGTATCTCAAGTTATTTATGTTTGAAGAAGGCATGGTCAAGCTGTTCCATATAACACGTTTAAGCTCCAGTTTAAGCTTAAACTGGAGCTTAAACGCTGGCACTCCCTGGAGGCACAAGCTCGAGCACGTTTAAGCTTCAGTTTAAGGTTAAACTGAAGCTTAAACGTGGAAATGGAAGAAGGCAACCCTGGAGTGTGGAATTGTCGAACACGTTTAAGCTTCAGTTTAAGGTTAAACTGAAGCTTAAACGTGGAAATGGAGGAAAGCCATCCTGGTTCATTTCTCAATTCTGGCGTTTAACCTCCAGTTTAAGGTTAAACTGGAGGTTAAACGTGGAAATGCTTCCTTGGTGAAATTCTCATTCTGGCGTTTAACTTCCAGTTTAAGGTTAAACTGGAGGTTAAACGCCAGTTCCAGCATTTCTTAGCCTTCATGATTCTGGCGTTTAAGCTCCAGTTTAGGCTTAAACTGGATCTTAAACTCCACATGTGATATTCAAGCTTCCTTTATTGATTTTGTTGCTTCCTTGCCTAGCCTCTTCTTCCCTGAAATCATCCAAACAATTGCATCAAAGTCTTGCAAAAATTCATGAGAATTCTTCCATTCATAGCTTTCAAGGAATATAACTAAAAACTCATGGAATTTGCATCAAAATCTTCATGTTGAATGATTTAAGACAAGCATGACTATTTGGCCCAAAATGATTACTTAAGGCTCAAAAAAATGCATAAAACAACTAAAAATAAAAGAAAAAGGCTAGTGAAACTAGCCTAAGATGCCTTGGCATCAGAATCCCAGGTCATCTCCCAACGAGTTGACAAAAGGGTGCTATCTTATTAATCAGGAGTTTTCCGAGAAATTTTGAGAGTTGAAAGACAGGAATATAAAGGAGATTTATGTATTCGGAATAAAAAAGCCTTGACCGGGATTAATTGGAAGTTCTCTCCTTGTTGGATTTTCTTAAGTGTAGTGTCAAGAGGTTGTTATTTTCACTTAGTTAACCCTTACTAAATAAAGGAAAGTCAAGTGATTGAGCTAACTCTTATTCGCAAATCCTAATCGTCTCCCTTGGGAAGGACTAGCGTTAGTAAATATAGAATTATCCAACAACTTCCAATTTAACTAATCACATGAGCATTCCAACTCAAGGGTCTCCTTTTAATCAACCCCCAAGTCAAGTTGGGAGTCTACTCAAGGGTCTCCTTTGGTAAGCATTAATAAAAGACCTATTTAAATTGCAATTAAATTGGAACTAATAAGTGCCCACTAACAATTATCAACATACAATCTCTCAAACAACACAATTAATCATGGAAATCCTCAATGCAACAATAACAAATCAAGATCTACAAGATTGATGGAATGAGTATAAAATGACAAACAACAAGGAAACATAAAACTAACACAAGATCTAAACAAAATTATACTAGAGAATTCAAATTAAACAATTAAAACTAGTAATTAACAAGATCCAATTCAGAATTCAACAAGGGAAGATCAAATTAAAGTTAGATCTAGAGAGGAACAAGGGTTTCTCTCTCTATAAGAACAAAGAACCAAAAAGTAGCAAAAATTGTGTCTAAGTGTAAAATGATTGATCCCCCCCTTTCCCCTAGCATCCTTGGGTCTTTTCCATGCAGAAACAGCTTAAATTTGGGCCTGATGAGCCTCAGAAATCGCCAGGCATGATTTCCTTTAATGAGGTCACGTGCAGCTTTCTGCGTGTGCGCGCCGATTGCTTTTGTGATCCACGCGTGCGCGCTATATGCGCGTGCGCGTCGGTGGGATTTCTCTGATCCACGCGGATGCGTCCATCCTTGCGCGCCCCTTCCAACTATCCTCATCCACGCGTGCGCGCGAGGTGCGCGCGCGCATCCATGCTGGAATTCCTAAAATCCAAATCTTCATGTTCCTTCCTCTTATGCATGCTTTCTTTCTCTCTTCTAGGCCCTTCTTGCCCTATAAATCCTGAAATCACTTAACAAATACATCACGGCATCGAATGGCAATAGAAGAAAATCAAAATATAGCAATTTTAAGGTAAAAGAAGCATGTTTTTCATCATGAAGCAATATCAGGAAGAGAACACAAAACCATGCATTTCTTGTGAATAAGTGTGATAAATATTGACAAAAACTCCCAAATTCTACACAATATAAACCATAAAATTGGGGTTTATCACACACTATTCACATATGTACAATAGCCAGGAATACAGCGCCATTGCAACTCTCCAGCAACGGCGTCAAATTTGACAAAGGAGAATTCTTGTATAGTTTGGAATCAATCAAAACAAGTGTCAATTCATTAGTAGCATAGTCCAAACCAACAATGAAGCAAATAAACATGCAAGTAATGTAAATGGCAAGGAAGTAAAACAAGCATGCAAGAAATTAAATGAAAGCAATTAAATGATCATGCAAGGAATTAAAGTCAAAGCAATAAAACTTCAAATGCAAGAAACCTCTTGACAAGCAATTGAGAACTAAGGTTACCTATCGTAGCCATTGACCACAAACACATGATGATTATGAAGAGTTAATCCTTCTTAGTCAACCCTACATCGAGGATAAGTCAAATAGGCATCGTTGATTCCAATCCCTAAGTCCTAAGTTAACACTATGGGGTCACTTAGAGTCAAGGAAAACCAAATTAACTAACAACTCTAATATATCAAACAAGAATGGACATCAATGACTTAAGGGTCACTATAGTCATCAATTTCAAGCCAAGAGTGAGGAAAAACTATGTAAAAACTAAGCCAAGCGTTTCATCAAACACTTGGTGTGCATGAAAATAAAATAATATTAAATTGCAAAAAAATAAAATCTAACTACTAAAAGCAAGAAAATAATAACAACAACTAAAGAAAGCAATAAATGATCATAAAACATAAATTGCATTAAATGAAAATGAAAATTAACAAGAGTATCCATAAACATGAAAATGACAAAAGAAAGGAAATTACAAGAGAAATAAACAAGATAAAGACAAGAAAGCATGAAAACATAAAGGAAACTACATTAAAACAATAATTAAAGACAGAAATTAAAGAGAAATTAACTAAATCTAACCTAATTCTAGAGAGAGGGGGAGCTTCTCTCTCTAGAAAACTAAGAGAAAAGCATAAGAAAACCTAAACCTAATTGCCCCCCTTCATTCTGCTTCACTTTGGCCTCAAATAGCTTCAAAAATGGATTGGATTGGGTTCTGAAGGCCCAAAATCCTCCCCAGCGATTTGCATTAATGAGCTCACGTGACTCGGATCACGTGTACGCGTCGTTTAGTGCAATTCACTCCCACGCGTACGCGTCGCACGCAAATCTTCCTTGTGCGTACGCACACATAGTTGTGCGTGCGCACACATGTTGGAATTTCCAAACTTTATTTATTCATGGTTTCTTCGCTATTGGATGCTTTTTTCTCACTTCTTCAACCTATGCTTGCCTTGGAAACCTGAAATCACCTAACAAATACATCAAGGCATCAAATGGGATCAAAGTGAATAAAATTGACTAAATTAAGCACAAAAGAGCATGTTTTCACTTTTAAGCACAATTTAGGAAGAAATCTCAAAAGTATGCTATTTAGATGAATAAATGTGGGTTTATGTGACGAAATCCACTCAAATTAAACCAAAATATATCGTATAATATGGATTCATCAGGTATCAACATTTATTCAATGCAAACTACCTAAATGCAACCTATCTAAATGCAATTATCTAAATGAATGCAACCACTTAGTCAAAATAAATCAATTCCCAAGAACACATATATGAAAATAAGGGGTAAAGCAATAGCAATCAAGTCAAATCTACAATTGAACTGAGTTATTAAAAAGAATGTACAAACTTGCAAGAAAGGAGATGATCAAGCGTGGAAACATGTAATTGAACGATCGAACCCTCACCAGATGTGTATCCGCTCTAGTCACTCAAGTGTATGGGATTGATTCACTCAATTCTCCCCAAATCATGCTTTCCAAGATTTTTTTTTTTCATCTAGCAACCAACAATTATTTCACGCATGCATACAAATATCATGAGGACTTATCCTTAGGTTGTAATGGGGCTAGGGTCAAGGTAAGATTGTATTTGGTTAAGTGGACTAGAAATTTAAATCTTTGATTAACTTAAATTTCCCACCTAACCTATGACAACCTATAAAATTCTAAACAAACCTAACTACCCATAATTCTCAATTTTTCACACACTCATGCATTCCCTTTTTATCACAACTCATATGCATTGATTATTATTGAACTTTACTTTAGGAGATTTTATCCCCTTTTTTATTGCTTTTCTTTTTCTTTCTTTTTCTTTTCTATTTTTTTCTTTTTTCTTTTTTTTCTCATTTTTTTTGATGAATTATATATAAAGATACCAATGCATATGGTTTAAACATGATTAATACATGAGTATGTACCCAATTCCCAATATTTTCAACAAAGATACAAAAACACATTTTCATCTCTACCCAATGTTCCCAATTTTTCCCAAACTTGAATGATAAACACTCTCACTAGCCTAAGCTAATCAAAAATCCAAAGAAGGGATATTATTTTTCGCTTCAAGGCTTCTAATGTGCTAAAATTTAGAACAAAAGGGGTTTAGCATAGGCTCAAAATTGGCTAACAAAGGAAGATAAAAGGTAGGCTATTTGCGTAAGTGAGCTATTTGAAACAATGGCCTCAATCATATAAGTGCATTCATACACAAAATAATGGACATAAAGAATCAAACAAATCAAAGATTGCAATCCTAGAAAGAGAATAATACACACAAGAATGAAAATAATTGGTTATATGATGTAAACACACAATTAGGCTTAAAACTCACTTGGTTGTGTGTTCTTAGCTCAAAAATCATGTTTCACAATGTATAGTTCAAGCAAGTTCTAAAAAAAAAATTTTCTTTTTATCTCAAATCAATTGGCATACCCTATAGATAAAATCCTCGGAAAATTTCATTATTTTGGCTAAGCTTATTATATTATATATGCAAAACAAGAAAACGCAACTAAGAATCCTAAAAGACCTAAAAATGAAATGCAAAAGTGTTAGGATTAGAAATTTGTCACCCAAAAATGCCGAGTGATATGAGGACGTCCCACACTTAAAAGTTTGCACTGTCCTTGGTGCATTCAAAGATGAGCAAGGGGGTACGGCGACTTTTCGGATTGCCACCTTCAGCTGGTGGATTAACCAGTTGCTGTGTGTTCTTTCTTCCACTTCCGTTTTTGCTTATGGTGACTTATCCTGAAAATAGAAGACAGGATAGTAAGAAAAGTAAATGCAAAAGCAAGGAAGCATAAATTGTTGGAATGAAGTAAGAACTACTAGAATGGAGTGAGTAAATTAGTGTGACATTGATGAAAAATAGGCGTGTGAGTTCTAAGATTGCGCGCGGTTTAGAACTCCCACCCGTGTATTTAAAAGCCATGCCACAGTTATGCAAAAGAATGGTGCACTTCACTCATTCTAGTGTACTTGAAATACTTCAAAGAAAACTTGTTGGTTAAGACAACCAAACAAGGAAGGAAGAAGAATAAAAGCATTCAAGCAAAAATCAAGCAATTGTGAATTGGATAATGAATGTGCATTGATTGATGTGCAAGGAAACTTAATGAACTAATTAAAATATAAAGCTCACACATCAAACAATGACGCATATTGAAGTTGTTGCAACACCTAAGTGACATAGAAGTGGAACACATGGGTGCTATGGAACTTAGGAGATGAGAGATAGAAATTAAAATCCATCACATTGTAAGAATGGTCCACAAAGTTTAGAAAGCTCAAAAATTTGTCACTAGGTAAGCTTTCGATCCAATTCCACAATTCCAAAATCTCAATGCATGAAATAGGTGATGTAAATGAAGATCATTCATAAATAAGCATCACCTAAAAAAATGCATTCATAATACACAATTGCCTAACAATGGATGATGAATCCATGGTGGCCAAAACATGCAATTCAAAAGAGTTGAGCTGCTTGAAAGCAATTTACAAGTACTTGGTATTCAAAAAAGTTAAGCATGAAAAATTCAAAACCAAGTAACAAAAGGTAGCCTCAATAAAAGAAGTCCAACAATGAAAATTAACAATAATGATGTTAAAATAACATCTTATCAATAATCAGCAGCAATAGATAGCAAACAAAATTAATAATCCAACACCTATAATGAAAAATAGAAAATTAATCAAAAATTAAACTAACTAAATAAATACTAACTAACTAACTAAAGGAGTTGGTGATAGATGGTGATTGGTAGTGTTGGATGATGGTTAAAGGAGGGAAAGAAAAGAAGAGAAGAGAGAAGAAGGGAAGAAATCAAAAGAAGAGAAGAAAGAAGGTGGGTGAAACAGGGAAGGGTTCACGTGTACGCTTCGTGTCACGCGTATGCGTGAATGATCGAGATGCCGTGTGATGAACAGATTTTTTACGGTTTAAAATTTCACAATAAATCGTCGTTGCAAGTATAGTTTCCAAACCAACAATAATCCTTTCATACAAAAAATTGGTTGTCACTAAAACAAACCCAATAAAATTAAACGGAAGTATTTAAACCTCGGGTCATCTCTCAAGGAATTGCAGGGAGGTGTAGTTATTATCAGTTATGAGATAATATATTTTTGGGTTTTTGAAAGGTTGAAGAAGGAATGTAAATGATAAGAAAATAAACTAATAGCTAAGAAAGCTTTTGGCAAGGTATGAGAATTAGACGTCCTATCCTAGTTATCCTTATCAATTGTGACATCAATTGTCCATTGCTCCCACTTAGTTAACCTCTAACTATGAAGGAAAGTCAAGTGGATAAATCAATTTGATTCCTCAAGTCCTAGTCAACTCCTAAGGAAAGACTAGCTTTAGAGGGATCCAAAACAACTAGCAACTTTCAATTATCAGTCAACAAAGGAGTTTGATAACTCAAGTGTCACCAATTACTCAACCAAAACCAAAAATATAAAAAATCTAACTTAAAACCCTCCCAAGCATTTTATGAAACACTTGGAAGGTACAACATAAAAGCATAGAAAAGCAATAAGAGATAATAAAATCCAAACAACCCATTGAAAGCATCAATAACATAAATTGAAGAAAGCAATCATAAATATAAAATACCTCAAATTGCATTAAATAGAAAATCAAATCTAACATGGAGTTCATAAACCAAATTGGGAAAATAAACAAACCAACAAGAGAAATAAGTAAACTAAAGTGCTAGACTAAATAAGAGTAGAAGAGAAACTAAATTAAAGTAAAGTAGAAATCTAAAATTGAAAATAGCTAAACCTAAGAATCCTAAAACCTAGAGAGAGGAGAGAGCCTCTCTCTCTAGAAAACTACATCTAGAAACCTAAAATTATGTGAATGAAAGTTGTATGAATGAATGATCAGTGATTCCCCCATTCTGTAGCCTCTATTCTGTGTTCTCGGGCTTGGAACTGGGCCAAAAAGGAGCCCAGAAATTGCCCTGAATGCTTTCTGCAATTTCTGCATGTGACGCATGTCACGCGTACGCATATGTCACATGTACACGTCGCTTGGCAAAATTCCTTGTCTTCTGCGCTAGTCACGCGTACGCGTTGCCCATGCGTACGCGTCACTGCCAGCTTCTAAAAACTTCATTTTCTTATGTTCCTTCCACTTTTGCATGTTTCCTTTCCATCCTCTAAGCCATTCCTTCCCTATAAAGCCTGAAAACACTTAACACATAGATCACGGCATCGAATGGTAATAAAGGGTAATTAAAATTGACAATTTAAAGGCTCAGGAAACATGTTTTCAATTATATCACAAAATTAGGAAGTATTTGTAAAACCTTGCCAATTATATGAATAAGTGAGCAAAGAATTGATAAAAACCACTCAATTGAGCACAAGATAAACCATAAAATAGTGGTTTATCAATCTCCCCACACTTAAACATTAGCATGTCCTCATGCTAAGCTCAAGAGAACCAAAAGAGTGAAGGCAGAATGGTGGAACTTATGTAATGCAACCTATCTAAATGCAAGCTACCTACATGCATCATGCTATTCTAATTACTATATATATATGTATACATGTGGTCAAATTGAGTCAAATTTTCAAGAAATCATATATGCACAATCAAGGGCTAAATCAATCATATCAAAATACATTCACAATTGAGTTTAGTTAATCAAAAGAGTTCACAAACTTGCAAGACAAGCAATGATCAAATATGGGCATATGGAAATGAGCCATTGAACCCTCACTGGATTTGTATATGCACTCTAATCATTCAAGTGTTTGGGGTTAAACCACTCAAATCTCCTCTAATCATGCTTTCTAAAACTTTGTTCTTCATCTAACCAATCAACAATTATCAAGTGTACAAATACAAATATCATGAGAGATTTTTCAAGGTTGTAATGGGGCTAAGGTAAGGGTGAGGATATATATATGCCCAAGTGAGCTATCATATGAATCCTTGACTATCCTAAGCTTTCACCTAACACACACACACTCTATGTAATTCTAAAATCATGCCTAGCTACCCATAATCTCACTTTTGTATATTTCACACACTCATATACCAAATTTTCCTTAATTTTACCACATATGCAATGACCTGTTATTAACTTAACATTGGGGTAATTTTGTCCCCTATTTATTTATTTATTTATATTGTACTATTTATTTATTTATAATATTTTTTTAACATAGAAGTAAACATAACATAGCATATCAATGCACATGGTCTTTCTAGTCTCACAAGAGTATGCACCCAAATTCCCAATATCTTGTCAATAAAACTCAACACTTTTTTATCAACCCAACTCCCCACAATTTTCCACACTTAATTGACACACAATCTCTATCTTAAGCTAACCAAGGATTCGAATGAAGTAATTAATCGTTTTTTCCGCTTAAGGCTAGTGATGTGGTAAAATATAGAACAAATGGGGGTTAAAAGGCTCAAAGTGGCAAACAAAGGTAGAAGGAATGGTAGGCTATTTGGGATAAGTGAGCTAATATTAAATGATGGCCTCAATCATATACAAGCATGAACATACACTGAATAATGGACATATAGAATGGAACAAAATATAGATTGCAATCATAGAGAAGAAAACACACAAGAATAAAATATTATGGTTAAATAGTGTAACCATGCAATTAAGCTAAAAAACTCACGGGTTGTGTGTTCTTAGCTCAAAAATCATATTCCAATTATATATATATATATATATATATATATATATATCGTGCATGTTACAAAAAGTTTAACTCAAACCAATGTGATTCTTAAATGCCTTTTCTAAGAAAAAGATACATTCCTTGAAAATTTCATCAATTGACCAACATTTATTAATATATATACTAAATGAATTGTTGAGATTATGAAAAGCTAAAAATTTCTAGTTTACTCCCTATTTTCAATTAAACCAATTTTCTCATATGCCAAAAGGGTAAACTAAACTTAATAATCCATATTTTTCTACATCATAACTAATAAATTAAAAGTGCAATTCAAGCTAAATATCTAAGATATATACAAGCCCAAAGTGAAAAATGCAACAAAGTAAAAATAAACAAGAGTACAATAAAATAGAAATGTGCAAGTACTAAAAGAAAAGTAAAATAAAATAAAATAAAATAAAATAAAACAATAATACAAAATAAAGCAAAATAGAATAAAAGTATGAAATAGTTCACCAAAATAAAATCTGCCAGAGGGGGCGACCTCCCCACACTTATATCATAGCATCGTCCTCGATGTTCTGTCAAACTGGGTGTGAAGGGTCCTCGCCCACTGAAGGGTGTGCTGCTGGCTCTGTGGGCTCTGGCTGTGTAGGTGCCTATGGCTCTGCAGGCTGCTCATGTTGAGGCTCGTCGTGCTGTGCCTACTGTTGGATCTCCTCTTGCTCATCCTCCTTCTTCTCATCCTCCTCCTCAGAGTGCTCCGATGGTGTGTCAGGCTCGGAGGGGATGTCAGTACGCCCAGTCGTCACAATCAGCTTCAGATGGGTGTAGCGTCGCTTATTGCGATGCTCAGACTGCTCATAACGCCACTTATTGCAGTGCTCCATTTGATCAAGGCGCTCAAAAAGGTAGTGCACCAGGTGATAGACTGGCTGGGAAGCGGATGATGGTGCTGCGGCAGCAGGTGGTGCTGCCGGCGCTGAAGGTGCTACTGAGGATGTGGCCCCATCAGTAGAAGTAGTAGAAGTAGGTAGTCTGTGGCCTAAAGGTCCGAATCGTTTGCCGTGCAGAATGACTTTCTTGCAGTCGGCAATTGCTGGCTTCTCATCCTCTAGCTCCCAAGGCACCTCAGCTCGACGAGCCAACTGGATGATCAGATAAGGAAATGGTAGGGTGCTTCGAACATGAACTCCAGCCATGTACTTTCTAATAAACCGTGGAAGGTATAGTTTAGTTCCTTCCATAACGCACCAAATAAGGATGATCATGGCAGCTGGCACTTCTGACTCGTGAGTACTAGGCATCACATAATTGCTCAGTATCTGTTGCCACAGCCTAGCCTCATCATTGAGATAAATGATCTTTATACCCCGTGGAGTTAACTTTGACTTTCCCAGAGCCTACGAAACATCAGGATCAATGGCTATGGTTTGCCTGACAGCATCCCAGTCAAAACTCATGAATCTAATAGACTCCTTGGCCTTCTAATAACCATCTGCATCATCTAGTTTAGGCTGGAAGTGGAGGCTATCCTCTATCGCCTCCTCAGTGACTAAAATCTGCTTTCCCCTAAGCTGCACTTCATCAAGGGCCATTTTATAATAGTTACAATAGAACTCACGGACCCATGATGCGTTTACCTCTGTCATATCTCTCTCCAGAAATACCCAACCTCTCTGTTTGATCTGCTATTCAGTGTACTTCTTTAATTCAGTTGGTATTTTGAGTGTCTTTTCCAAATAGAGATGCCATTTTTTCGCAAAGACTAGAAACTTGAGTTCACAGTGGAGATTTGCAAATTTAACTGGGTCATTAGCCAGCACAATTTGATCAGCTTTTTCTTGATTAGTGAAGTTCTTTTCTTGCCAAGATTCATCCGAGAGGACATCCGCTAGCTAGAGCAACGGATGATTGTCCTCTTTTCCTCTTACCAGTGCTGGCAGTAGCTTTGCCTTTTCCTTTTCTGTCAGACATCCTAAAAAATAGAATTTCTAGGATACAAATTATCAAATGAAAGCAGAGAAACAAAACGGCAACAATATGCAAGCATAACTAGCAGAAGATATTGATGCCAGGGCATCTTAGGCTAGTTTCCCTAGCTTTTTCTTTATTTTTAATAGGTTTTATGCACTTTCTTGAGCTATAAGTAAGCAAATTGGGTAGAAATTCATGTATGCCTAGATTCATTCAACCATGATTAATTTGATGAAATTTCATGATAATTTAAGCTATAATTACTTGTATGCTAAGAATGATAAAATTTCTCATAACTTAAGCAAGGCTTTGATGCATGTATTGGTTGATGATAGGTGAAAGAAAGCATGGAAGAAGGTTGAAGAAGGAGCCTGGAAAAGATGAGGAGGAAGCAACGTTGGTGGCCAAGTTAGACCACCAACGTTGCCTCAAACGTTGGAAGGTAACAGAACGATTTTCTGCATAATGAGCTGGTGTTCACGTTGGAGGGAGCGTTGGACATCCAACGTTAACCCCAACGTGGTGATAAAATGTTCAATTCTGGAGCTGAATAATTTTTGAGCGACGCGTACGCGTGAAAGAGCAAAATTTCAATATCCACGCGCAAGCGTGAGTCATGCGCACGCGTGGAATAGAAAAATTGACCATCCACGCGTAGGCGTGGGTCATGCGTACACGTCACCAACGAACGTTGGAGGTCCAACGTTGCCTCAAATGGCAGCCTCCAACGTCCGCGATAAAAATCCCAGAATTTGGAAATGAAAAATTAGAATCGACGCGCACACGTCATTGACGCGTACGCGTGGATGGGGAAAAATAGCACAGCACGCGTAAGCGTGGAGTATGTGCACGCGTGAATATGCCAACATTGGAGGGAACGTTGGAGGTCCAACGCTGAGGCCAACGTCCCCTGCATGGTTTTAAAATTGGAAAATGAAATCTTTGCATCCACGCGCACGCGTGGATGATCATTTTTGCCCCTTATGCGCAAACGCACAAAGCACGCGTACGCGTGGATAGCAGAACGTTGGCCCTCGAACGTTGAGTCAAACGCTAATGACAGCAAAGCTATCTGGTTTTTCTGAAGAGCGTTTGAGTCAACATTGGCCATCAAATGTTGACTCCAACGTGAAGCATCAGAATCTGCAATTCAAACAGATCTCTTCTCAACAGCAAGGGAAACCAATTGGAACAAATTCAACCCAATTCCATCAAGGCCAAAAGCCCAATTCAGAGATTGAAGATCAATGGAAGAGAGTGTTTAAATAGCTCAGAATTTGAGTTAGGAAGAACTTTTTTTTCCTTTTCGGACTTTTACACAGATATCACTCTTCATGTTTCTGTTTTAATTTCCAGAATGTATCTTTCAATTCCATTTTCCATTTTGAGAGCTATGAATAACTAAACCCCTTTCATTGGGATAGGGAGCTCTATTGTAATTCAATGGATCAATAGTAGTTTACATCTTCTTCTTCTCTCTTGATTTTGTTAGAAAGCTTTCGGTCTTAATTCAATTGGGTAGTTGTCTTGAGAGAGAAGCTATCCGTAATTGGAATTCTTTGGAGCCTTGAGAAGGAATGAAGAATTCATGCTAGAATTACTTTCTCATATTGGATTAGATTGGGGGTTGGATGGATATAGTGACATGTAATCCTACCAATACTTTGATCTATGAATTTGTGTGGTATAGTCAGTGACCGAACTTCAACTCTTCCCATGAGCAATTAAATCAAGACATTGGGAAATTGTTCATGCTTAGAGAGATTGGTGAGACAAGAAATTGGGATCCAATCATCTAAGATTGCCAATCAATGTCAATGAATGCATTGATTGAGGATGAGATGAAAATGATTTGATATGGAGAATTCAATATCTCCTGAAACCCAATGAACCCCGATCTCTGATCTACCCATTCTATTTACATTCTCTCTCTAATTTCATGCTTAATTCCCGTTCCCTTTTACTTTCTTGCAATTTAAGCTTCTGTCATTTAATTTCAGCAATTTAGTTTCTGTTAATTTACTTTCTTGCAATTTAAGCTTCTCGCCAATTTACTTTCTGAAATTCCCAATTTCAATTTCGATTTTGCTCAACTAGTATAATTCTCCACATAACGTTGATCAATCTACCAATCCCTGTGGGATTTGACCTCACTCTACAGTGAGTTTTTACTTGACGACAATCCGGTGCACTTGCCGAAAGAAAATTTGTTGAGAGGAAAATTTTCGTGAATCAGGTTTATGGCGCCATTGCCGGGAATTGGTTTTGTATTGACAATTACTAAATTGAAGGATAACTAGATTGAGAACCTTTCTTTTCGTTTGATTAATTCAATTTTACTTTCAGTTGTTCCTTTTTGTTATCTGCAATTTTTTTAGTTATTTATTTTTAATTTCTCTTACTTTTTACTTTCCAGCAAACTAACCTACTAACTATTTGATAAATTGCTCTAACCAAGCTAACTATATTCTGTTTTAGTAGACTATACACTTGTTGTTTCTTGTACTTGTTCATTGTATGACAGGTAGAAAAGATGTTTCGACATCCTTTGATACTGAACCGAAAAGAACCTTCCTGAGATTAAGAATGGAAGCAAGAGGAAAGAGGGTTGTTGGTGCAGAAGACGAGGAGGAAGACTTTGATATAACCATGGAGGATGATATAGAAAACCATCATGAAGGAGAGGTGAACAATCATGCCAGAAGAGGTGGAGCCAATCCTGCTGGACAAGAGAGAAGAGTTCTGGGTTCCTACATCAATCCAAACCAAGAAACTGTGGTAGCAGCATCCAAAAGCCAACCATTCATGCTAATAATTTTGAATCGAAGCCTTGATACCAGGGCATCTTGGCCAGTTTCACTGACCTTTTCTTTACTGTTTTTAGGTTAGTTTCATGCATTTCCTTAGGAAATAAGCTAGTTTTGGGTAGATATTCACTTACACCTTGACTCAAGCATACATTGTGCATTTTACATTATTTCATGAGGATTTTACATAAGTTTAGTGACAAATTGTATGTTGCATTGCCCATGACTTGGACTAGAACTTTGATGCACTCTATTGCTTGGTTTCAGGACCAAAGGAAGCAAGGAAAGGGAGGAAACTTGTAAGGTTAATGAGAAAAGTGATTGCCAATGACACTCTCATAGCCATCATTGCCCACGTTAAGAGTCACGTTAACTAAGTTAACGTGAACTCTAACGTGGAAAAGGGAAGTTGAGCCAACGTTAGTGACACTTAACATTGTCACTAACGTTGGCAAACACTCATAAGTGGCCACGTTAGAGCCCACGTTAACCTAGTTAACGTGGCCTCTAACGTTAAAGGGGGAAAGAGAAGCCAACGTTAGTGACATTCAACATTGTCACTAACGTTGGCCTAAGGATGCAACACACCACGTTAACTTGGTTAACGTGGGAGCTAACGTAAGAAGTGAGAGTTGTCGCCAACGTTAGTGACACTCAACATTGTCACTAACGTTGGAAGCAACAACACAACCCCCAAGGAGCCACGTTAACTTCCACGTTAACTTAGTTAACGTGGAAGGTAACGATGAGGAATGAATGATGAGCCAACGTTAATGACACTCAACATTGTCAGTAACGTTGGGATGGCTAAGAATGGCCACGTTAGAAGCCACGTTAACCTAGTTAACGTGGACTCTAACGTGAGATCTAGGGGCACATTGGAATGTTAGTAACAATGTTGAGTGTCACTAACGTTCTCGAAGGTTGGCAAGGCCACGTTAGAAGCCATGTTAACCTAGTTAACGTGGAGCTTTAACGTGAAGCAAAAAGGGGCACACTGGAACGTTAGTGACAATGTTGAGTGTCACTAACGTTCTCCAAGTTTGGCAAGGCCACGTTAGAAGCCACGTTAACATAGTTAACGTGGGCTCTAACGTGAGGCAAAGGGGTACGTTGGAACGTTAGTGAAAATGTTAAGTGTCACTAACGTTCTCGAACTTATACTTTCACTAAATGTTAACACCCCTAACGCCCTGAGCTGAAGTCTCTGCCCACTTAGCACTTTCTCTCTGCAAGTAAAGCCAAGCCCAAATGAAGAAAATAACTGCTTCAAACTCAAGATCCAAAGGCCCAAGACTTGAAGAGCAAACTAGAAGCTGAGAAGAGTAGTATATATAGGAGTAGCTTTGAATTGTAAAGGGAGTTCTAGAGGCTGGAAAAAGGGAACTACTCTCTGTATTTTACTTTCTCTGCATTTTCTAGTTTCATGATGTATTCTCCATCTTTGTTTTCATTTTCAAGAGCTATGAACAACTAAACCCCTTTCATTGGGTTAGGGAGCTCTGTTGTAATTTGATGGATCAATACTAATTTTCATTATTCTTCTTCTATCTTTTCTCTTGATTTTACTTGAAGGCTTTCGATCTTCATCCAATTGAGTAGTTATCTTGGAAGAGAAGCTATTCAAACTTGGATCTTTTTTGAACCTTTAAAGAGGAATGAAGAGATCAAGCTAGAAATGCTTTCTCATGCTGGACCAAATTGGGTTTGAATGGGTATGTGACTATAACTCTCTCAATACTTGATTTGGGAAATGCATGTGGTATAATCAGTAACCATACTTCATCTCTTCTCATGAGCAATTGACCAAGGAATTGGCTATTGATCAAGATTTGAGAGGTTGAATTGCAAGAAATTGTAATTCAATCATTAAGATTGCCAAGGAGATCAATGAGTGCATTGATTGAGGAAGAGATGAAAATGAACTTGATCCGGAGAATTGCAACATCTCCTAAGCCCAATGAACTCCCCATCTCTGATCTTACCCATTCTCTTTAATTTTTGCCATTTACTATTATGAGCAAATCCTCCATTCCCATTTACAATTCTGCAATTTATTTTCAGTCATTTGCTTCCAGTTCTTTAATCTAGCATTTACTTTTCTGTTATTTACATTCCAACCATTTTATTTTTTGCAACTCTCAACCCAAATTCTGGATTCGCTCAACTAGAACATTCTTCTAATTAAAGTTGCTTGATCAATCAATCCCTGTGGGATTCGACCTCACTCTATTGTGAGTTTTTACTTGACGACAAATTCGGTACACTTGCCGAAGGGAGATTTGTTGTGAGACAAGTTTTCCGTGCATCAAGCCTCAGCTCATAACTCTTGTCTAAAACAATTGTTCTTTTGGAGGAAGTGCACACGAGGATCCTAATGAGCATCTCACTAAATTCCAAAGGATATGTGACACAGTTAAATTTAATGGTGGTCATCTTGACACCTATAGATTGCTATTGTTTCCATTTTCTTTGAGGGACAAAGAATCAAAATGGCTAGAATTATTTCCCAAGGAAAGCTTGACCACCTGGGAGGATGTAATAAATAAATTCTTAACAAGGTTCTACCCTCCACAAAAAGTAAACATGCTGCAAACTGAAGTGCAAACTTTCAGACAACGGGATGGTGAGACTCTATATGGAGCCTAGGAGAGATTCAAGGATTTGAAAAGGAAATGCCCCCTGATATGTTTAATGAGTGGGTGAAAATCTATATCTTCTATGAAGGGATGAGTCATGAATCAAAGAAGGCTGTAGACCACTCATCTGGAGGTTTCCTAAATAAGAAGAAGACCATTGAAGAAGCCGTTGATGTTATAGAGATGGTGGCTAACAATGAGTACTTTTATGCCTCATATAGGAGCAATAACAGGGGAGTCCTGGAATTAAATCATATGGATGCAATCTTGGCCCAGACAAGATGATCACCAAGCAACTGGCTGAATTGACCAAACACATAGAGAAGAATCAGGCTACAGCTATCCACACTCAACCATCACCTCAGGAAGAGTTGGACACAGAAGAAGGAGTTAACTGGGAGGAAGCTAATTACCTTGGAAATTCATCTAGGCCAGCTTTGGGTAGAGAAACCAACAAAATCAAAACACTTACTCACAGCCACTATACCAAAGCCACAATAACCACTCTCAACACCTAAATTCCAACCAACCATTACCACATGATGATGACAGAATTGCCAAAATGGAAGCCATGTTCGCATACCTTAGCAAGGAGTGTGAAGACATGAAGAAATTCAGGGAAGAAGTAAGAGGTAGTATAAAAAGCCAAGAGGAGGTTCTTAAAAATCTCGAATCTCAGGTAGGACATCTTTCACAGCAATTTCCCAAGCGGTGACAGCTTCCCAATTGGTACTGAAAAGAACCCAAGAAGAGAGACCAAAAAAATAAGGTGGGAAGAATGCAAGTCAATCAATCTAAAAAGTGAAGAAGGTCTGAATGAAGAATGCTCCAGACACTCAGAGCATGATGAAGGAGAGTCAAGGAAGAATGTAAGGAAGATACAAGAAATGTCTAGCCTTGAACAGAGGAAGGAACAAAAAGAGAAAGAATCCCTCAAGCCTTTTGTGCCACAAGTACCATTTCCCCAGAGACTCAAGGGAAGTAAGAAAGACAGGTTATGTTCAAGATTCCTAGACATGTTTGCATCCCTTAGTGTCAACATCCTCTTCATCAAAATTCTCCAACAGATGCCAACATACATCAAGTGCATGAAAGACCCATTGACCAAGAAAGGAACCTTAAAAGGGGGACAAACAGTGACAATGAACAAGGAATGTAGTGCCCTCATCAAGGAAGACGTACTCATGAAGAAAAAAGATCCAGGGAGCTTTCATATTCCATGTGCCATAGGAGAGACAAAAATTGACAGAGGATTATGTGACTTAGGAGCTAGCATAAATGTGATGTCTTTATCTCTTATGAGAAAGTTGCAAATCAATGAGCTGAGATCCATGGATGTAATCATCCAATTAGCAGATAAAACTCAGAAGCATGCCGAAGGAATAGTCGAAAAGGTATTAGTAAAAGTAGTAAACTACTTCCTCCCCACTAACTTTGTTCTTATGGACATGGAGGAAAGTTACCTTCATCCCATTATTCTGGGGAGACCATTTATAGCTATTGGTCGTGCTCTCATTGATGTAGAACAAGGAGAGTTGCTACTAAGAATACATGATGAGCAGCTCACTTTCTAGGTCTTCAAGCCCGTGCATGAATCTGAGCAAGAGAGCAAGGAATTAAAGGAAGAGTACATTGAGAGCTCCCTGAAGGAGAACATATATGGTATCACCAAATTCTTAGTTCTAAATATTGCTTGTTCTCTTGCCGCCACTTGTTAGTACTAACTTCTTTTGTCTTGTTATGATGGTTAGGTGAGTGGAAAACTATTTAATGAAAGGGACAAGATAAGGAAGGGTAAAGCTATCATGAAGACAAAAGTAGATCACATGGCTTGGAAGGTGATTCTGCACATCCTTGGAAGAAGCACTTGGAAGACCGAAGAGATATGCTTAATGAAGAGGCAACTTTTGTTTTCATTCAACCTTGCATGCACACCATTCATTAATCACTTGTCCCAAAAAATCCTTGCCATCCGTTCTTCATTAAAGCTTACTATAAATGGCCTCCCTTGAGCCGTGCATGTGAACTAAAGTTTCAAACTTC
Source organism: Arachis hypogaea (assembly GCF_003086295.3). NCBI lineage: Eukaryota > Viridiplantae > Streptophyta > Magnoliopsida > Fabales > Fabaceae > Arachis > Arachis hypogaea. The sequence continues at coordinate 81,984,500 of NC_092053.1, forward strand.
TTGTACTCCAGATATTAAGCTCTTGTGTTCTCTAAAACCAAAGCCCAATAGCCGTGTTCTTTGTGCAACAAAGCACCCTTGTTTACTTGCTTCCATAACACTACCTTAACTTCAAACACTTTTCCCCCGAGGGTGCATCATACCAACCTTCCCTCTTTATAAACCTTTAACCCCTACTCGGCTAACCATCAAAGAAAGCATGGCATCTTCTTTAAGTTCCAAAAGAAGGAGAGGAAAGGAACCTGTTACTGAGGAAGCTAAAAATGACTATGATCGATGGAAGTTCAGATCATGGTTCTACCAAATGAAACTTGGGTGGATGAATGACAGAAAGATATATCCAGAAATCCCTTTCCTGTTGCCTGAGGAGGGATGTCCAGAAATAAAAGCCAAGATCAGAAAGGGGAAGTGGGAAGAGCTGACCTCACCAATCACCAGGATTAATGCAAACATCATAAGGAAGTTCTATGCAAACGCTATAAGGGTGGATATGTATGAAGCACCATCATACAAGAATTTTGTACGGGGTGTGGAAGTAGACTTTAGCCCGAAGACCATTATGAAGGTCTTAGGACTAAGGCCAGCATATTTTGACGAGCCAGGATACCACCAAAGAATAATCGGGAACACAGATTATGATGAAATCTCTAGTGATATTTGTGTGATCATTACTGACTGGGAGAGAGACAATGAAGGAAGGCACAAGTAGCTAAAAAGGGGAGATCTCACTCCTGAAGCAAAGTGTTGGTATGAACTTATAAAGAGATCAATTCTGGGCACGGTGAACACCTCTGAAGTTAACAAGCAAAGGGCTGTCATGCTACACTTTGTAATAGTGGGAGGAGAGGTAAAGGTTCATGAGATCATTGCAGATGACATTAAAAAGATCTCAGAGAAAAATTCTGCTGAATCCTGGCTATACTATCCTAGCACTATAATGCGGTTATGCATGAAGGCTAGAGTGCCACTGGAGGATGCAAACCCAACATGGCTGCATCCAGGCATTCTTATGACCCTTGAAAGGATGATGAATATTATAGAGGCACAACAAAGTCGAAGATCACAAAGGAGGAGAAGGAGAGAAGAACCATGGGAGGAAGAAGAACAATAGGAAGAACAAGAAGAGGAGCAACAATTCCAACCACAAAACAACATGGACATGGGGCTGTTGCAAGAAGCAATTGAAAGGTTATCAGAACAGTACATGAGAGTTCAAGAGAAGAAAGAAGAATTCCATTCACAGTACATGAGATCTCAACAAAGACAAGAGGATTTTCAGTTGAGAATGATGAGTCAACAGAGAGATTATGAGTTAAGGTCCTTAGTTATGCAAAGGAAACAAGCTTCACAATTTCAAGAATCTTTCAACCGGCTGGCCCAACTTCAAGTTGATAACATGAGAGTTTTTAAGGAGTTCACGACCCTTCAGGATGCAAGATATGGAGTTCAAGTTGATTATAACATAAATGGCCAAATCAAGCTCAACTACACCAGGGAACATCTACATAGTGTGGACCAAGTATTTTCAATTTATGATCAATACTTTAAGGAAAGGAGTGACACAGAAATAGACAAAGCAATATGCCTTGAAAACAGAGTGGAAGAGACAATGAAGAAAGCTGGATTCTGGCAAAAGCTAAAGGGCAAAGGCAAGGGAGAAACTAGTAAGCTAGCAAGCGAGAAGAAGAAGAAAGACAAACAAGATAAAAAATGAAAGGTGGACTTGCTCCTTGGCTATTTTATTCAATAAAGAAAGAACATGTCTCTTTTTAGTTAATAGTAACATTTAGTTTAAGTTGTTTTGCACTCTGTCATGTTTAATGTTGCAATAAGTATGCTAGCTTAGATGTGTGTGCTTTCACTTTCACTTGATAAATGCTTGTTCTGTCCCCTGTGCCTTTTCAAACTAAATAAAAGAAATGTTTGAACAAGAAGTAGAATAGTTCCTTTTTAGCAAGAAGTGAAATAACAGTAAGTGGTGGTATATATATTTGATTGTGTATTAGCTCACTTATAATGAATAAAAGGATAGATTGTTCCCTTTTTAGTGTAAATTAGCTTGCTGTCTATAAATCTTAGCAAATAAAAGTCCTTGGAGGAAAGAAAAACAAGTAAAAAGAAAGAAAAGAAAGGCCAAAAGTGGCAACCAAAAACAAAAGAAAGCAAAAGAATAAGGCTAGACACCAATAGCTTGGACCTTAGGACATATGCCTGTAGTGTGTTTGTACTAGGATCTACTTGGATGATTAGGTTCTATGGAGTGCTTTAACACTTGGTAACTTAGGTTAACTAACCCGGGATTATCAACCAAAAGTCCATTATCAAGAGCAACCTAGCTACAAGGCATTTAGTGACCCAAAGAGGTGCTGGGCATTAATGTCTTAAGAAGAATTGTGAGCTAAGTGTCTGTAGTGAATATGTGTTGAGTACAAATTAGCTAAGAAACCACTACAACACATGACACTGAGCTAAAGTTTACAGAAAAAGGAAATAAAGAAAAGCAATTACCAAGGATGAGTGAATAATAAGAGGTCATAGCAGTGTGTTAATTGATGCTTAAAGGAGACAGCCTATGCCTAAAGATCAATAAAAAGTGAACTGCTGCATTGTCTGCATAAAACTCGGTGAGCTATTAATAATTACTTGCTAACATGAACATCACTTTCTGTTTCATTCTTTCTTCTTAATAATTAAGTAATTGCTTAGGAACAAGAAAGATTTAAGTTTAGTGTTGTGATGCCAGGGCATCTTAGGCTAGTTTCACTAGCGTTTTCTTTATTTTTAATAGGTTTTATGTACTTTCTTGAGCTATAAGTAAGCAAATTGGGTAGAAATTCATGTATACCTAGATTCATTCAACCATGATTAATTTGATGCAATTTCATGATGATTTATGCTATAATTACTTGTATGCTATGAATGATAAAAATTCTCATGACTTTAGCAAGGCTTTGATACATGTATTGGTTGATGATAGGTGAAAGAAAGCATCGAAGAAGGTTCAGAATGAGCCTGGAAAAGATGAAGAGGAAGCAACGTTGGTGGCCAAGTTGGACCACCAACGTTACCTAAAGCGTTGGAAGTGAACAAAACAATTTTCTGCACAATGAGCTGGTGTTCACGTTGGAGGGAGCGTTGGACATCCAACGTTAACCCCAACGTGGTGATAAAATGTTCAATTGTGGAGCTGAATAATTGTTTTGAGCTGAAAGAGCAAAATTTCAATATCCACGCGCAAGCGTGAGTCACGCGCAGGCGTGGAATAGCGAAATTGACCATCCACGCGTACGCGTGGGTCACGCGTGTGCATCACCAACGAACGTTGGAGGTCCAACGTTGCCTTAAACGCCAGCCACCAACGTCCGCGATAAAAAGCCCATAATTTGGAAATGAAAATTGGAATCGACGTGCAGGCGTCATTGACGCGTATGCGTGGATGGGGAAAAATAGCACAGTATGCGTACGCGTGGAGTACGCGCACGCGTGAATATGCCAGCATTGGAGGGAACGTTGGAGGTCGAATGCTGAGGCCAACGTCCCCTGCATGGTTTCAAAACTGGAAAATGAAATATTTGCATCCACGCGCACGTGTGAAGCATGCACACTCGTGGATGAGCATTTTTGTCCCTTATGCGCAAATGATGCACAAAAATTTGCCTCTCAACAAATTTTCTTCCGGCAATTGCACCGGATTGTCGTCAAGTAAAAACTCACTGTAGAGTGAGGTCGAATCCCACAGGGATTGGTAGATTGAGCAATGTTAATTGAAGAATTGTGCTAGTTGGGCGAAATCGAAATTGAAATTGGGAATTGCAGAAAGTAAATTGGCGGGAAACTTAAATTGCAAGAAAGTAAATGAACAAAAATTAAATGGCTAGAAAATAAATTACAGAGGCTCAAATTGCATAAAATTAAATGGGAATGGGGAATTAGGATGAAATTAAAGACAGTAAGTAAATAGAATGGGTAGATCAGAGATGGGGATTCATTGGGTTTTAGGAGATATTGAATTCTCTGGATCAAATCATTTTCATCTCTTCCTCAATCAATGCATTCATTGACATTGCTTGGCAATCTTAGATGATTGGATCCCAATGTCTTGGCTCACCAATCTCTCTAAGCATGAAAAATTGTCCAATATCTTGATTTAATTGCTCATGGGAAGAGTTGAAGTTCGGTCACTAACAATACCACATAAATTCATAGATCAAAGTATTGGTAGGATTACATGTCACTATATCCATCCAACCCCCAATCTAATCCAATGTGAGAAAGCACTTCTAGCATGAACTTTTCATTCCTCTATCGAGGCTCCGAAGAATTCCAATTATGGATAGCTTATCTCTCAAGACAACTATCCAATGAATTCAGACCGAAAGCTTCTAAAAAATCAAGAAAAAGAGAAAAAGAAGAAGATTAAATATATGATCCATTGATACAAAAGCCCTAACCAATAAAGTGTTAGTTGTTCATAGCTCTCAGAAAAAAAAAAAAAAAAAAAAAAAAAAAAAAAAAAAAAAATTAATAAAGATCGTCCTAACTTAAATTTAACTATTAACACTCTCTTCCATTGATCTTCATCTCTAATTGGCTTTTGCATTGGTGAATTGGTTGAATTGCTCAATTTTCCTTGCTGTGAGAAGATTGTTGAATGTGTTCTATGCTTACTTAGTCAACTCTGGCAATTGATCAAGCCTTTAGAAGAAAACCAAAAAAGCCGATACTTTGCTGTCATTGGCGTTTGACTCAACATTGGAGGCCAGCGTTTTGCTTATCCATGCATACGTGTGCTTCACGCTTAAGCGTGAAGTCTTGATTTGCTGATTCACGCGTACGCGTGCTGACACGGTCCAAGGGTGTATTGGTAAGATTCTCTTTAATAAAACTGAGTTGCAAGTATAGCTCTACCACAACAATCCTCGGGGTCAAATTAGAAGAGGGATTTGGTTGTCACAATTCAACCCAATAGAAATAACGAAGTATTCAACTCGGGTCGTCTCACAAGGAATGGGCAAACATGTGCTCACATTATTAGAAACGGGTAGTTATAAGCATGAAAAAAGAATCTTAAAACAAGTAATTAAAATGCGTCAATAGTTCAATGACTAAGCAAACATGACAACTTAATGAATAAACAACATCACTTAATTCTATTATAACCCAAACAAGGAACTACAACTAAAGCAATTGGTTGAGAAAGTTGATTTTCAAATATGAATAATAAAAGCAACTCTGGCTAGGCTTGGGAATTGGGGTCACCATCCTTGTCTAACAACTATATCTTGACAATTATAAGGAACCAAGCTCATTAAGTCTCTCTAAAAGTTCTAATACGTGATATCTACTCCTAGACGAAGTACGTCAAATGGCCCTGATCACTCAACCCAAAGTCCCAACCACCTACTAATTAGATTAGTAGTAGGTTGGCGTCAATGAGTATCAAATTGACCTCATAGGGCTCCCAAATCAAAATCATTAACCCAATACTCAAGTTTTCCAATTCCTTGACCTAGGCAAGAGTGAAAAGATACCCATAACAAAGAAACAATTCATCAAACATTGTACATAACAAAAGACATGTCAAATGGCAATAAATTAAATCCAAAATACCACTAACAATATCAACATATGATATCCAAACAAGAAACTAAACATATAAATATCCAATTAACATTAACAAGCAAGATTCATAACATCATGAAATAGGTAAAAATAAATTGACCAAGAATTATAAACTATCACAAGATATAAGCAAAATTAACAATGAATCAAAAAAAAAAAAAAAAAAAAAATCAAAATAAAAACTAATTAAACAAGATCCCAAGTCACAAAACATCGACCTTGGCCGGGTCCACAGAAATGCCTTCCTGAGATACTACATGTCCTAACACTATGCCTTGTCGTACCATAAAGTGACATTTTTCAAAATTCAAGTCAAGGTTTAGTGTCAAACACATCTAGCTAGGACCTTGGCCAAGCTCTCTAAACAACAATCGAATGAGATACCAAAAACGCTGAGTCGTCCATAAAACTTCCAGGCAATTCTCTATTAGATCGGAGAAGACACTCGTCATGCACTGCTGAAAAGTAGTGGGTGCGTTACATAGTCCAAATGGCATCCTTTTATAGGCAAAGGTGCCAAATGGACAAGTAAACGTGGTCTTCTCCTAATCTTCAGGAGCAATATGTATTTGGAAGTAGCCAGTAAATCTATCAAGAAACAGTAGTGAGATTTACCTGCCAAGCGGTCTAGCATCTGATCGATGAAGGGTAAGGGGTAATGGTCTTTTCGTGTGGTGGCGTTCAATCTTCTGTAGTCAATACATACTCA